>NC_084609.1:35207349-35344849 GCF_033807715.1 Cololabis saira | reverse complement strand
GGGGGGACCTCCGCTCCTCCGGGCGGCTTCATTACCGAGCCCATTACGCTAATCACCGCCGCGTGCTCGCAGCAGCTAATGCTTTCATTTAATTAGCGGCATTAATGGAGGCTCGTCCCGCAGCGCAAAGATGGAGATGAGGATGAGGCGGCCGGGAGGAGGGGGGTGTTGGAAATAGAGCGGGGCGGCCCTGACGGTTTACCCCCAACCGGTCGCATCAGCTGGGCCTAAAAACAGCCGTCGTCACCCTCCGTCGCCACGGCAACGAAGATTCTGGGTCCTTCACGTTAACTTAAAACCACCAAAACGACCTGGAAAGACCACGTCCGGGGCAGCCCGAGTCTCCGAGGACTACAGAAATTATGTATCTGGGATACAGGTGAGACCAATCGAGACTGGACCGCACCAGGAAACAGGCTTTACGACCAAAACAGGAAGTACGTCAAGTCTGTTTACGAACACTTTAAACCTTAAACTAAAAAAACAAAC
The DNA here is from genome assembly GCF_033807715.1 of Cololabis saira. NCBI lineage: Eukaryota > Metazoa > Chordata > Actinopteri > Beloniformes > Belonidae > Cololabis > Cololabis saira. Next base: position 35,344,360 of record NC_084609.1, on the reverse strand, counting down.
AAAATATATCTATGTTTTTCCTGGAATCACCCTAAAATCAACCAATACAGCCAACAAGGATTAAACTGTGGTTGGGACATGCCCACCTTGGTACAGACACGCCCACGTTGGTTCCGACTGTTGCCCCCTGGTGGTCGGGGGAGGATCTGCACTTCAGAGTCCCTTTAGATGGTTTTTCTCAACAGGACACAAGATTACTAAAAGTAATCAAACTTCTATTTTCACTTAAAAATGCTCTTTAAATCACAACAAGTCTTTTTAACGCTTGTTTCTCACGAAGCCCCAGAATCTCCTCGCGATGACAGGCGACTGATGGAAGCCAGACGTCGTCGGGGGGTCCAGGAACCAGTGACCAACGGACCAATCAGAGCAGCCGAGAGTTTCATCGGCCGCTCTGATTGGTCGGGGCCGACCAGACGGACGCTGATGATGTCATCTGATGATGTCATCTGATGATGTCATCTGATGATGTCATCTGATGATGTCACCAGTAAAGAGAAACAGGCGTCGAGACGAGGACGAGATTAAGTTAACGAGGCGTTCAGCCGTGACCTCCGATCGCACTTCCTGTCAGCTGATCAAACACTGCTAGTAGGTGTGTGTGTGTGTGTGTGTGTGTGTGTGTGTGTGTGTGTGTGTGTGTGTGTGTGTGTGTGCTGATGCTATCAGAAAATAATCAATAAATACAGCCGAAGTTCAACTTCTTACACGAAAATTATGCAGAAAAGGACAAAAAGCAAGACACCCGGAGACCTCCAACCCCGGAGACCTCCAGCTCCGGAGACCAGAGCCTGAACCTGGAACCTTCTTCTTCGGGGTTTCCAGCTCAGATTTCTCTCGGTGCAGCTTCAGATCTGATTTGATCAACTTCTCAGCTTCATCTTCTGATTTTCTTTCTCTAAACTGTAACCAACAACGTCCAGAACCAGTTTATGATCTACGATCAGGTTTGGAGGAAGAACTCGGGACTAAAACTGTAAACGATCTCAGCAGCAGCAGGTGACTCTCTTCTGGATCTGGAGCTAAAAATAAAAACTCCAGAGATTTCAGTTGAGACAAAGAAGCTAAACCCTCCGTCATGCGGGAGATTAGCTCCTCCGTCTTTTATTCGTCTCAGAGGATAAAAGTGCAGCGATGAAGACAAAGACGTCCCCAGCTCTGGTGGACGACATCATCATCTGAAGCTCCGGAGGAGCCTCAGGAGGTTCTGAGGTTCTGAGGACGGAGAGCCGGAGAACCCGTGAAGACACAACTGGATCTGAAAACACGTGTGGTCCTGAGTCGATCGGACAGAAAGACGTCCAGCGCCTTAATGAGAGCATAGACGCAGCTGGACACGGATACGTCCACGTCCGTCCTGCTCTTCTCACGTGTCTCAAGACATCTGCTGGACGACGAGCAAATGTTGTGAAGCTCATTAAACATGTATCAGGTGTCGTCCACAGGTGTCGTCCACAGGTGTCGACTGACCTCCTGGTATTAATTATTGATCGGTTGGTTCCACCGGAGCATGAAGCTGGGTTTGTTTCCAGAAGTGAAACCTCATCTGAGAAACCGCCGCAGCAGGTCCCCAGGTGAACCCGACCACGGGACGACGAGGTACTGGACAACTGGACAACATCTGCCCCACATCTGACCCAAACACATCCACACCTGGCCCAAACACACCCACATCTGTCCCAAACACACCCACATCTGGCCCAAACATACCCCACATCTGGCCAAAACACGCCCCACACCTGACCCAAACACGCCCCACACCTGACCCAAACACACCCCACATCTGACCCAAACACGCCCCACATCTGATGGCGGTGCCCCCCCCCATCTGCTTCCTGTACGGAGCTCAGACAGATGTTGCCGTGGCAGACACCAACTCTTTTACCCAAGACAACGCTGTCGTCAGAAACACGTAAATGGAAACGCAGCGCTAGCGATGGGAACGATGGCGCGGCGCTGGGTTCCCGCTGTAACACCTGAGGAGCAACACAAACCCCGCCCCCTTTTGGGACCAAAACCACCACAAACCCCTCCCCCTTTTGGGACCAGAACCACGCCCACCAACTCACCCCAGCGTCGTCATGGTGACGATGGTGTACCAGAAGGCAGCGGGGATGCTGGTGAACTTGCTGGCGCTGGAGCCCTTCTCGGCGTAGAACATGACGGTGGCAAAGATGATGATGGCCATGGTGAGCGAGAAGAGCAGGAAGCCCAGCTCGGACGCGCAGCTCTTCAGCGTGTAGCCCAGGATGCGAAGTCCCGCCGAGTGTCGCGAAAACTTGAAGATGCGGAAGACGCGGAAGACACGCAGCGTGACGAAGGCGCCGCTGACGTCCTCGTTGTCCGTCATGACCAGGCCAATGTAGTAGGGCATGATGGCCACCACGTCGATGACGCTCATGACGCTGCGCACGAAGCGCGCGCGGCTGGGCGCCGCCAGCAGCCGCAGCACGTACTCCACCGTGAAGATCATGACGCACGCCGTGTCCAGGCAGAAGAAGGCCAGCGCGTAGCGCTCCCCGCACGACAGCTGGCCTGCCGTGCGACCCGGCGCGGTGCCGCACGGCACCGTCTCCACCACGTTGGCGAGCACCTGTAACAGAGTTGGAAAATGCACTTTAATAATTTTTGTTTTCAAATTGTATTTGGGGATTTTATTTATCATTTATTCATTTTGTTGAATGTTTGTGAATTTTATCTCAATTAGTTGTTTTATTTGCGTCTCTTGAGGAAACTACCTTTTTGGCTGTACCCTCTTTCTGTACCTCCTGGGGTTCCGTAGTTCATTAGCTCCTCACAGTGCTGTGTTACACTGATGAGGGTAAGTTGCGTTAAGAACTGCTGCTGCGATTTTTAACAGGTTTTCTTTGAGAAACGATCCATTTATGTTGGCATTTTTGGCGCATATCGTGTAGTTTAAATGCCGCTGACATTACGTGGCTGTTATGTGTTGTTTTGATCATTAATATGCTTTTTGTGGATGTTTTTGTTTTTGCGCCTTTTGTATAACGGCAGGCAGTGACGTAGTGTAAACCAGCAGCCGGTGACGTAGTGTAAACCAGCAGGCGGTGACGTAGTGTAAACCAGCAGGCGGTGACGTAGTGTAAACCAGCAGGCGGTGACGTAGTGTAAACCAGCAGGCGGTGACGTAGTGTAAACCAGCAGCCGGTGACGTAGTGTAAACCAGCAGCCGGTGACGTAGTGTAAACCAGCAGGCGGTGACGTAGTGTAAACCAGCAGGCGGTGACGTAGTGTAAACCAGCAGGCGGTGACGTAGTGTAAACCAGCAGGCGGTGACGTAGTGTAAACCAGCAGGCGGTGACGTAGTGTAAACCAGCAGGCGGTGACGTAGTGTAAACCAGCAGGCGGTGACGTAGTGTAAACCAGCAGGCGGTGACGTAGTGTAAACCAGCAGGCGGTGACGTAGTGTAAACCAGACAGTGCTCACTTTCTCATTTTTGTTTTGCTTGTTCAGGAGCAGAAAGTACAAAAAGAGGGTCCAAAAGACTTTGACTTTGTTTCCTTTGTCAAATGTAATTGTTTTCATTGTGTTTACCCCACATATACAGTGTTTTGTTTTGACCGTTGGGTGTCACTGTTCCCATATTGGCTGTTATGGTTTGGGATTTATTAGTTAAAGGAGCTGTATGTAAGAGCAATAATAAAACGAATCATAAAATGACCCCGATATGTCAACAGACATTTAAAAATCATGTTCATTTCAAATACTTATGTCACTGACAACATCACTCAAGCCAGGATATTCCAGATTAAAAAGAGGAGTTGCAGCCCTCAACTGATGTTTATGTTGTCATTTTTTGTTTTGGCCTGAAGCTCCACCCTCCACCTATCTCCCAATCACCAAGTCAGTATTGTTTCTGAAGCTCCACCCTCCACCTATCTCCCAATCACCAAGTCAGTATTGTTTCTGAAGCTCCACCCTCCACCTATCTCCCAATCACCAAGTCAGTATTGTTTCTGAAGCTCCACCCTCCACCTATCTCCCAATCACCAAGTCAGTATTGTTTCTGAAGCTCCACCCTCCACCTATCTCCCAATCACCAAGTCAGTATTGTTTCTGAAGCTCCACCCTCCACCTATCTCCCAATCACCAAGTCAGTATTGTTTCTGAAGCTCCACCCTCCACCTATCTCCCAATCACCAAGTCAGTATTGTTTCTGAAGCTCCACCCTCCACCTATCTCCCAATCACCAAGTCAGTATTGTTTCTGAAGCTCCACCCTCCACCTATCTCCCAATCACCAAGTCAGTATTGTTTCTGAAGCTCCACCCTCCACCTATCTCCCAATCACCAAGTCAGTATTGTTTCTGAAGCTCCACCCTCCACCTATCTCCCAATCACCAAGTCAGTATTGTTTCTGAAGCTCCACCCTCCACCTATCTCCCAATCACCAAGTCAGTATTGTTTCTGAAGCTCCACCCTCCACCTATCTCCCAATCACCAAGTCAGTATTGTTTCTGAAGCTCCACCCTCCACCTATCTCCCAATCACCAAGTCAGTATTGTTTCGGCATCCGGGTTGCCAGCTCGGCTCTAATTATCGCAGCCATGGCAGCCTACGTTCCTGCTGCATTCTGCAGCCTACCTGGCAACCTCTGGTCGGGGGGAGGAGGGGGAGGGTACACGCCGCTCAACAATATTTTGAAAGTGACTGCAGTACCAGTTTTGGCCATTTCTTACAGACGGCTCCTTTAAAAACAAAGTGTTTTCCTGTCTGTTTTGTCAATTTTCAAATTGGAGATATCTTTAACTTCCATTCTGCCTAGTCAAAATGTAATTACAGATATCTTGAATTAGAGTTTTGACTAGTCAAAATTATGTTATAGATATCTTGAATGACAATTCTGAATAGTCACAATGTAATTCTGACTAGTCAAAATGCGGTTGTAGATATCTGCAATGTTAATTCCGGATAGTAAAACTAGGAAAATGTTTCCTAGGGGGGGCCAGATGTGCAATGCATATGCAATATAGGCAAAAACAGACAAAAAGAAAAGAAAGAAACATCACAATGGAATGAATCCGGAAATCATATGTATATATGCATTTTTTATATATAATATATATCATATATATTTTAATATATCATATATTTATTTTATTAATACATACATATATATATATATATATATATTTGTTTTTTTGTATATATATATATTAATTTATATTTTTTTTATTATTAGGCTCAGAAATACTTAAAGAAACGCCTACTAATGAAATGACAGGATGAAACGCATAACTGACGATAGAATGTTTGTGACCGGCAAGTGTTTTTTTTATTGAGGCAAGTGGGGTGGCCAACAAATTTGTAGGGGGGGCCCGTGGCCACCCCTGGCCCTCCCCCTGGTGGCGCCCCTGCCATAGACTCGTCGTTTGTCACACTTGATCCAAGCCTGTTTTACGCACCGACACGGCGATGAAGAAGCCCGTGACGTAGTAGAAGACCAGCGCCATCGTGGAGGTGTGCGGGTTCTCGAAGGCGCGCCACATGGTCTCCCGCAGGCTCAGGTCCGGCGGCGCCTGCTCGGCCGCCGGGTCCGGGTCCTCGTCGTCCTGCAGCCTCTCCTGGTTCTCTCTCCGCCGGTCCTTGTACTCCTCGTAGCAGCAGTCCCCGATGGTCTCCGGCGCGATGCCGAAGAAGGCCAGCTCCTCCTCGTAGGCGCAGATGCAGTCCCGGCGCGGGTAGTGCAGCGTGCCGGTGCGGTACAGGTTCAGGATGTGGCGGAACAGGTCCGGGTCGCGGTCGAAGAAGTACTCGCGCGTCTCCTCGTGGAAGAAGAAGTCCTTCTCGGTGCTGCCCAGCAGCGTGTCCGGGTAGCGCTCCAGCGTGTCCCGCCACGTCTGGAAGCGGGTTCCGCTCACGTTCAGCACGATCAGCGCGTCCCCGGACCCGGACCCGGCGCGCGGCCGCGGCTCCGGCGGAACCGGCATGGAGGCGCGGGCCACCGGCATCCAGCCCACGGCCGCCGCGCGCGCGAACGGCATCCACGCCGCGACCCCTGCGGCCATCCTGGACACGGGGGGGTGGTGGAGGCTCTGGGGGGGGTCAACCGGAGGACATCCGCGGCGACAGACGGCTTTTACGCACCGAGTTGATGCGTAAAAACGCAAAAACGGAGTCTCCAATCGATGAAACGGTCAGAAATCCGGATCGATCAGCCTCCAAAACGGATCAATAAGTGGCCCAGAGCTCCTGGGGGTGGAGGGGGGGTTGGAGGCTCGGGGTGGGGGGTCAACCGGAGGACATCCGGGGAGACAGACGGCTTTTACGCACCGAGTCGATGCGTAAAAACGCAAAAACTAAGTCTCCAATCGATGAAACAGACAAGATTCCGGATCGATCAGCCTCCAGAACAGATCGATAAGTGGCCCAGATTTCCTGGGGGTGGAGGGGGGGTTGGAGGCTCGGGGAGGGGGGTCAACCGGAGGACATCCGTGGCGACAGACGGCTTTTACGCACCGAGTCGATGTGTAAAAGTGCAAAAACTAAGTCTCCAATCGATGAAAAAGGCAAAATCCCGGATCGATCAGCCTCCAGAACGGATCGGTAAGTGGCCCCAAAGCTCCGGACCTGGACCTGGACCTGCTCACCGACCCGACCCGTTATCCGCCGTGGGTCGATGCGTAAAAACGCAAAAAACTAAGTCTTCAATCGATGAAAAAGGCAGAATCCCGGATCGATCAGCCTCCAGAACAGATCGATAAGTGGCCCAAAAGCTCCGGACCTGGACCTGTGGAACTGGACCTCCTCACCGACCCGGTCCGGTATCCGCCGTGTCTCTGCTCCCGCGGCGCGTCGTCTGCAGGTTCCGGGCTGATGCCGCGCTCCGCAGCCGCGGACGCAGAGAATAGAATAGAATAAACTTTATTGATCCCCCAGAGGAGAAATTCACTTGTGCAGCAGCAAACATACACACGCTCAACAATTTTTACAAAATACACACGAAAGTATGAAAAGGTGTAAAAAAAAAGTATATCCTAAAAGAAAAAAACAATAAATAGCTAAATAATTAAAAAAGAGCAATATAAAATGTAAAAAAAAATGAGCAATGTACAAAAGAAATAAATCCCGCTCTGCGGCTCTGCTCGCCGGTTCGATCCCGCAGGAGGGTTCGAGCAGCGGGGGGCCGAGCTCAGCCGAACCGCACCGGAGGGGAGCGGAGCGCGGCGGACGGAGGAAGGTTCGGGCTGGACGGGAAGCGGCGGCTGGTTGTGCGGCAGCGCCGGTGCTGCTGCTGGAGCCGCGTTCCCCCCCCTTCACTACCGCCCCCCATCCTCCTCCCCGGTGGGGGCGTGGCGCCGGAGATCCCCGCGGATCACCGACCAACGCGCTCCGGGACGCGCGGGGGAACGACGCGTCACGGCAGGCGGGGACGCGCACTCACACACGAGCTCCTGCTGACGGGAGCGCGCCTCTGAGCGCGGGTCTGACATGACAACCGCCCGCAGGTTCGACCGAGACACTAATATAATTTAAAGGGGACCTTATTTCATTTAATGTCTATTTTAAACAGGCCTTGAATGTCTTAAAAACAAGCTTTTTAAGACGGGAGATTAATAAAGTAAACCTTGACCGTGACTTTAAAATCTGAAATGACCAAAGGTGGAGGTTCATCCATCCTGTATCGATCCATCGATCCATCCATCCATCGATCCATCCATCCATCCATCCATCCATCCATCCATCCATCCATCCATCCATCCATCCATCCATCCATCATCCATCCATCCATCATTCATCCATCCATCCATCATTCATCCATCCATCCATCAATCATCCATTCATCCATCCATCATCCACCATTCATCCATCCATCCATCCATCATTCATCCATCATTCATCCATCCATCATCCATCCATCATTCATCCATCATTCATCCATCCATCATTCATCCATCCATCCATCATTCATCCATCATTCATCCATCCATCATCCATCCATCATTCATCCATCATTCATCCATCCATCATTCATCCATCCATCCATCATCCATCCATCATTCATCCATCCATCCATCATTCATCCATCCATCTATCATTCATCCATCATTCATCCATCATCCATCCATCCATCATTCATCCATCCATCATTCATCCATCCATCTATCATTCATCCATTCATCCATCATTCATCCATCATTCATCCATCATCCATCCATCATTCATCCATCCATCATTCATCCATCCATCATTCATCCATCATTCATCCATCCATCATTCATCCATTCATCCATCATTCATCCATCATCCATCCATCATTCATCCATCATTCATCCATCCATCCATCATCCATCCATCATTCATCCATCCATCATTCATCCATCCATCTATCATTCATCCATCATCCATCCATCATCCATCATTCATCATTCATCCATCATTCATCCATCATCCATCATTCATCCATCATCCATCCATCATTCATCCATCATTCATCCATCCATCCATCATTCATCCATCATTCATCATTCATCCATCATTCATCCATCATTCATCATTCATCCATCATTCATCCATTCATCCATCATTCATCCATCATCCATCCATCATTCATCCATCCATCATTCATCCATCCATCATCCATCCATCATCCATCATTCATCCATCATTCATCCATCATTCATCCATCATTCATCCATTCATCCATCATCCATCCATCATTCATCCATCCATCTATCATTCATCCATTCATCCATCATTCATCCATCATTCATCCATCATTCATCCATCATTCATCCATCCATCCATCATTCATCCATCCATCCATCAATCATCCATTCATCCATCCATCATTCATCCATCCATCCATCCATCATTCATCCATCATTCATCCATCCATCATCCATCCATCATTCATCCATCATTCATCCATCCATCATTCATCCATCCATCCATCATTCATCCATCATTCATCCATCCATCATCCATCCATCATTCATCCATCATTCATCCATCCATCATTCATCCATCCATCCATCATCCATCCATCATTCATCCATCCATCCATCATTCATCCATCCATCTATCATTCATCCATCATTCATCCATCATCCATCCATCCATCATTCATCCATCCATCATTCATCCATCCATCTATCATTCATCCATTCATCCATCATTCATCCATCATTCATCCATCATCCATCCATCATTCATCCATCCATCCATCATTCATCCATCCATCATTCATCCATCATTCATCCATCCATCATTCATCCATTCATCCATCATTCATCCATCATCCATCCATCATTCATCCATCATTCATCCATCATTCATCCATCCATCCATCATCCATCCATCATTCATCCATCCATCATTCATCCATCCATCTATCATTCATCCATCATCCATCCATCATTCATCATTCATCCATCATTCATCCATCATTCATCATTCATCCATCATTCATCCATCATTCATCCATCATCCATCATTCATCCATCATCCATCCATCATTCATCCATCATTCATCCATCCATCATTCATCCATCATTCATCATTCATCCATCATTCATCCATCATTCATCATTCATCCATCATTCATCCATTCATCCATCATTCATCCATCATCCATCCATCATTCATCCATCCATCATTCATCCATCCATCCATCATCCATCCATCATCCATCATTCATCCATCATTCATCCATCATTCATCCATTCATCCATCATCCATCCATCATTCATCCATCCATCTATCATTCATCCATTCATCCATCATTCATCCATCATTCATCCATCATTCATCCATCATCCATCCATCATTCATCCATCATTCATCCATCCATCATTCATCCATCATTCATCCATCATTCATCCATCATTCATCATTCATCCATTCATCCATCATTCATCCATCCATCCATCATTCATCCATCCATCATCCATCCATCCATCATTCATCCATCCATCCACCCATCCATCATCCATCCATCCATTATTCATCCATCCATCCATCCCTCCATCACTGCTTCACGAGTAACAAACACAAAAACAGCCTCTGTGATGCATTCACGGTCCCTGACTGAGCTCCGTCACTTCTACGCTGCAGAAGCTCCCAGAGCAGAGGTGTGTGTGTGTGTGTGTGTGTGTGTGTGTGTGTGTGTGTGTGTGTGTGTGTGTGTGTGTGTGTGTGTGTGTGTGTGTGTGTGTGTGTGTGTGTGTGTGTGTGTTCATACAGAGGGTCTCTATCTGTCCACTCAGCTGTCAGTCAATATCTGTGACTGATGGATCCCTGCAGGGACATCAATCACTTCTTCTGCCCTCGAACCCTCTGAGCTCCGTCTGGTGATGGAGTCTCTCCTGGAGCTCAGAAACAAACTCCGTCAGTCTGTGTTATTCTTCTTCTCTGCTCCTCTTCAGCACCCACGGAGACCTGCCGCCTCACTCATCTCAGAGTTTCAAATTAAAGTTCACATTGAGGAGAAAAATGATATGAGTTTGATGAAATCAGTCATTTATGTGACTCATCTTCCATCTTTTGGGAGTTTAACTTTTGAAATACTCACCCAGATGAGCGAGTGTCATACCTGACCGCCACCATCCGCTCGTCGACTGATCCTGTCGGCGTTGAATGAATCTGCTGCAGATGAGCGTCGGTACTGTCAGATACGTTACCATGGAAACCGATCCAACAACTGCTTCTAGGTCCCAGTAGAGGTCCCGACTACGTTCCTCAGGCCGGCCTGGAGGGCTCCTGGAGCTGCTAGGTCTGCTTCTGCTAGGTCTTTATCCACAGCTCAGAAGTCAAGACAGCTAATAGCCGAGTAGCTAAAGTGATGACAGCTAACCACTAACTAGAACCATCAATTAATCAAAAGACCACGCCCCTAATTATGCATAGATTGTCATAAATGTTTTTTTGTTTGTTTTATTTAGGATCCCCATTAGCATTAGCAACAGCATTAGCTATTCTTCCTGGGGTCCAACATACACACAACACACAAATTAACACTTAATACATAACAGATATACATTATACATGACAAACTAAACAATAATAGACACAACTCCCTTAGTCACAAACAACACAGAGGAGAACTAAATCACCATCGTTCTCAGACATAAATACATAGAAATGAAATCAAATAAAACAAAACACCTTCATAACCAATACCTGCCTGGAATGACCTTATCTAGAATTATTTGACCACTTTTTGACCACTACCTATAATTCTATTCAAATTTCATTCTGTTCCTTCTAAATGTCAAATCATCATTCATTACATTTTAAAAGATATTGTTTCAACTGAAACTTAAACCAATCTTTGCTACCTACATGAGAAATATGAACTGGTATAGAGTTCCAGCCAAACATGGCTCTGTAAAAAAGGTTCTCTGAATCAAACCTGTTCTCACCCTTGGTAGAATGAACCTCCTTTCTGATGTGATTCTTGTGCTGTAACCATGGTGAGTAAAATGATAATAAAATCTGTCATACAGTTGTTTCAGAGATCACCAGGATATTTCTCAGAAAATTTAACAAAGTACAAGTAGACCTTTGTCTTATAGATAACCAACCTAGATTCGTATGCTGCTGGACACATTAGACCTATAAGGACACAATACAGCACAACGTGCACGTTTATTTTGTGCCACTTGTAATTTCTTTAAATTTGTAACTTCATTAATTTGAAGTCTAGGGAACCCAGAACCATCATTTGTCAGGATGAACAAAGAAATGCTGCAGCTCCGTGACCCCAGAGCATCATGGGAGCTGTAGTTACAACAACGTTCGGTTCTGTTTGCAATCTCGTCTTTGTCGGGATCAGACTCTTCACAGGAAGCATCAGTGAGCAGAAAACTGTTGGCTAATCCCAAACTGGGATTTCCCCCGACTGGTTCCTGGTTCCAGTTCTCTCCCTGGGGACTAGGTGGTCTGGTCCCGGCGTAAACCTGCAGGGACGTAAACCCCCCCACAGCTAAGGTTCAACTCCAAAGAAATGATTTTACAACCATTTCCAGATCGATACAAGTGCTTCTCTGAGACGAGAGCTGATGTCTTTCCCTCCTGACTTTGTGTTAACAAACACAGACCAACGAACAAAACACTGCTTTTATAGAGGTCGATGAGAACAGCCATGGGGGGGCTTTTATTCCGCAAATATTTACATTTTTACTCCTTTTTTTTGTGGTTTTTGACATTAGGCTTCCAGTTTGAAGCCAGATTTATATAAACTCATGTTTTTCATGTAAAACCTGCAGTAAAAAGTAACTGCAGACAAGAGTTCCCTCCAGGATGCAGTAAAATGTTATTAAATCCTCCTCTAAATAAACGTTGTCGGTGGTGAGACATAACGAGGACAAACAGAGCGGCCAGCGCTCCGGCTGGCGACTCGTCTCGGGTGGCGGTTTTAAACCTCATCTGCTTGGAAACTGATGCAAACGGGCCGCCGCTCGGCCCGCCAGGACCCGGTGGTCCCTGCAGCATCGCCTGGAGCTCGTCAGGACGTCACGACCCTCATTTCCATCCAGGGTTTCCTTCATTCCTCTCAGAAATATCTGCCCCGGTGAGGAAGGTCGGACTCCTGCTCGTTGCTCTCTCAGCACATCCTGGAGACTCCCAGAGGGGTTCAGGTCTGGGCCGAGGCTCTGATGTACGGAGTATTAGGGCCAGGCAGGAGAAAAAAAAGAATAATATTTTAGAGGAGGATTTTTTTTTCATTATGCACAATTTCGACTTTTTTCTCGAAATTTTGACTTTTTTCTCGAAGTGCACAATAAAAAAAAATCTTCCCCTCTCAAATATTTTTTCTCCTGCATGGCCCTAATACTCTTCCGTACTGATGTTTCGTACCTGGGAGGCCCGCTTCGTTAAATGTCACCAGCGAGGAAGTTTCCGCTGACGGCCAATTTGAAAAGTTTTCTGTAATCGTCAGGTAGAATTATATAAAACTATAAAACTACCTTGTTTTCACTTTGCACACACACAGTTACACACCTGCTCACTCATCTACATGCCCCCCCCACCCCCCGACAATTTTGGGGGACAGATAATCGCAGTAGCCTAGTCCTGATTCAGTTTTAGAGACCTGGGGCCTCATTTATAAAAGAGTGCGTAGGATTCATACTAAAATTGTACGTGCGCTCAATAGCCGAAAATGGCGTGCGCACAAAAAAATCCTGATTTATAAAACCGTGTGCACGCACATCTGCACGCAATGTTCGCTTTATAAATCACAGTCCAGCTGGAAGGTTGCGCAGGTGAATTCGCCTCATACCCCGCCCTCTACACGCCCACTTTCTACCATGAATGGTCAACGCAAAATACTTCATGACTGTGTTTGCATATAAATGAGCCTGCTGATCATGCGCAGCGGCTTCCTGCAGCCTGTTTCCTACACAGCTGTGCGTCAGGATGAATGAGTCATGTGTCAAGCCACCGTGCCACTAAATTTCACAGAGACCGAGATCGAGATGCTTGTGAGGTGGAGGCCAGGAAAACCACATTATTTGGTGGTCACAGTGGTGACATCACTAACAAAAAGAAAGCGAGTGAGTGGCAGCACCTGTATGTGCACCGGGATGGCGCAATTCCGGCGGGTCGGTCCGTCTAACACTGGACCCAGTTCAGCACATAGATCCAAGAGCAATGCTCTAGGGAATCCAAATCGCCTTGTTAGCCAGTCATCATCATGGGCCAGGAAATCTTCATGGTCCCTAAATACTCTCTCCATCCTGATCCTGCCATTTACGTCATCCTCAAGCAGTGCCAGCGCATCCATTGTGCAGCATTACGCACGGCTGTCACCACGCAATTTATATTCTTACTCAGCAATTGGACTGATTGTTACACACCTTGTCACGATAAATAATCAATCTGGTTTGGTTGGACCAAAACAAACCATCAGGACCATCAGGGCTATCATTAAAGGATTCTAGAGGTCTGGAGGAACTGCTAGGGTCAAGGGAGCTAGTATGAACTGGGCCGCTGGGTTCTCTGATCCCCCAGCTGGAACCGATATAACGGTTATGTTGGCTCCTGGGACGTTCACAAGACTTGACTGTACAGAAATAAACGGCTTATGTTAAACTTGTTTAGAGGCAGAGTCTTCGTCTCTGGACTTGGAGGCATTTGGGATGAGTGGAAACATACAGAGGAGTACCACAAGGCTCTGTGTGAGGACCTCTGCATGTTCCATTCTACATGCCACTCTGCATTATCTCCTGTCAAGTTTTATGCAGATGACACTCTGGTTTGTGTTTCCAATTAGTATTCCAAAGGTTTTATGTAAGGAATGGGTGTGGTTGGACCAAAATGGACCGTCAGGACCATCAGGACTGTCATCAGCAACAGGTCTGGAGTCAAGGCTCTGGGATGGGGTTGTCTCATTTCTACTTCTGTGATGGCAACAAAAACGCAAAAGTTCACCCTGAAATGTTACGGCAACACCTGCTAAAAAGCAAAAATAGATGTAGAATAAAATATGAAATAAACTGTTCAAACAAAAAAATTACAAATGAAAACAAATGGGAGAATTGTTGCATCGTTTTTTTAATACGTAATGTAATTCTTACATTTTTCCAAATGAAGTTGTCCGAGTTGCACCCGGAGGCTCAGGAGCTGGACGGAGGGTTTCTGTGATCTAAAGCAGCTCAAAGGTCGCAGCGCTGCTGCTGGAGGAGGTGAAGATAAATATTTGAGCTACAGCTCCGAGAGGATGCGAGTGTTTTTAAAGCTGAGCTGCTTTGTTTCTCTGGGAAATCAGAGCGTCGGGAGAAAAAGCGGCCTGAGCTCTTCTTACGGTTCAAAGAGAATCTTAATCCACTCCTGGCTCCGCGGATCCCGTCCGGAGCCGAGCCGGAGCTGGAGCCGGAGGTCACGGGCAGCCGGAGGCGTCGATGCTGAGACGGGCGCCGGGTCGACCTCTGAGGTCCGAGTCGGACCGAAGGATCATTTATTAAAACCCGAAGAGAAGAACCTCAATCTGACAGAAACTCTCACTGCAGAGTTGGAAATGAGGGCATTGGAGAGTGGTTTGTTGCCTGGCAACGCAGGTGGTCGTTGCAGATCGGGTGGTGGTCGCAGATCTGGCAACACAGGTGGTCGTTACAATTCTAGCAACGCAGGTGGTCGTTACAATTCTAGCAACACAGGTGGTCGTTACAATTCTAGCAACGCAGGCAGTTGTCGCCGATCTGGCAACACAGGTGGCTCGGTACGTTTTGTACCGGTGGAAATGGAAAGAGTACTATTATGGCAGTAAAGTTGTCCACACTGGTATTGTGCCGTTTAAAGGCACAGCGTGTTTCTGGAGTCGATCTGCGGCCATGTTTTCCCCCGGCAGCTGTTGTCATGGCAACCAGATGCTGGAAGCTGGTTCTCCTACCTGGGAGAGGAGACTTGGCATCTGGAGATACGTTTTATTTCTTCAGTAAGAACTTAAGACTTCTCTTTTTTGAGCGGCACGTCCTTCATCTTCTGTCCGTCCTGCTTTTCCCAGCCCGCCCCGGAACTACGTTTCCCATGATGCCGCAGGGCCCGTTGTCACCTAGAGGAGAGACCTGGGGGGATCCTGACGAGTCTCTTCAGCTTCAGTTTCACACCAACATCTTCATCTTCTGCGTTGCCTTAAGTATAACTTAAAAGGAACAGAGATCTTTAAAGAAACGAAATTCAGGACAAAATTAATGGAACGTTGTGTTTCTGTAAAAGGTTTCAGTTTATGGAACAATCTGGATACAGAAGCCAAAGAAGGCAAATCAAAAATGATATTTAAAAAGAATAATAAAAGTCAGTTTGATGAAGAAATATCATGATAATTGTTACGTTTCTTTTTTTCTCTGTCTCTTTTTAGCACCATTGTCATATTTTTTTTTCTTTGTATCAAAAAAGAATACGACTATCTGTGTTTGACGACAGCTATTTTGTGTTATTTTATAACTTTGTTGTAGTTTTGGTTTTGTTTGTTGTTTTTTTTTTTTTTTTCTTAAATTATATTCATTGGAAAGTGTTTTTCTTTAAATTGCGTAATTTGTAATTAGTTTTTTTTTATTATTACATTAATTGAAATTGGATTTCTTAGGAAAAAGGGACAGATAAAATAAGCTTAGTCTTCTTTCCATTCCCTTTCATTCAAGGAAAGAGATTTGTTGTAATTATATTGAACTGTTTTGTTTTTCTTTTAATTAATGAAATAAAGAATGATGCAACATCTTCTCTGATCGTCTTCTGCCTCGGCTTCCTCTGCATTTTGCAGAAACGTTGCAGCTTCTTACTTCACGTGTGCAGCGTTTAAATCCTGCAGCATCAGGCGGGGGGGCAGCTGTTCGGGGGGGAATTCAAAACACTTCAGAAAGTAAACAGTCGGCAGCTGCTGCCGATTGTCTCCGTCCTCTGTGGACTCGTCCGTCTGCTGCTGGACGCAGAACCCTCCCATCGGCCGGGTTTTTTTTGTTTCGGTACACAGATGTCTGTTTTTCTGTTGCAGTGTCCTGCCTGGTTGCCATGGTGATGAGTCCCGCTTCAGCCGGACCGCGAGCTTCCCCATGCTGCACCTAAAATCTAAGGTTGCACCTTCATGATTTAAAGGCACACTATGTAACTACGACCAGACCAATGGGGACGGATGGGACCCACAATCCAGTTGAGCAACGCTTGATGTCGCCACATTGAAAGTGAAGTAATGGCGAGCCTCGTGAATCACGTGACGCCTCGGCATGGGAATCCGTTTCTCGTTCCGTGAACCCGAAGACGTGTTCAGGAGGGGTCTTAAAAACAAATGTTACATTTCATGAAACACGTTTTTAGACAAATGTACGTCTCAGGAAACACAAGAAGGGATGGTTCCCGATGGTTCCTCCTCTCATATTTCACATCCGTGACGACCGAACGGCGGATTTTATTTACTCCATCAAGTAAAATCCCATAAAGCAACAGATTTTAGTACGATTGGGGCCGTGGCCTGTTGATTGGCGAGTGGAGCAGCCAATATCTAGACCAGGGGTCGGTAACCCAAAATGTTGAAAGAGCCGTATTGGACCAAAAACACAAAAAACTAATATGTATGGAGCCGCAAAAATGAAAAGTCTTGTATAAGCCTTGGAATGAAGGCAACACATGCTGCATGTATCTATAATAGTTATAACTGAGGGAAGTTTTTTTTTCATTATGCTATGCATTTCGAAAAAAAAAGAGAAAAAAGTCGAAATTTTGAGAAAAAAGTCGAAATGTTCAAGATTAATGTTGAAGTACAATCTTGAGAAAAAAGTCGAAATGTCGAGAAAAAAGTCAGAATTTCGAGAAAAATGTCGAGGAAATAGACAGAATTTCGTGAAAAAAGTCGAAATGTTGGGAAAAAAGTCAAAAATTCGAAAAAAAAAGTCGGAATGTCGAGATTAATGTTGAAGTACAATCTTGAGAAAAAAGTCGAAATGTTGAGAAAAAAGTCAAAATTTAGAGAAAAAAGTCTAAATGTGGAGATTGAAAAGGAAAGGAAAAAGGAAGAAAAAAAGAGGGAAAAAAGGAAAAAAAAGAAGAAAAAAGAAAAAAAGAAAAAAAAAGGTCAAACATTTTTGAAAAAGCTCCAGGAGCCACCAGGGCAGCGCTAAAGAGCCGCATGCGGCTCTAGAGCCGCGGGTTGCCGACCCCTGATCTAGACAGTTAGCCGTGTTCTGGACTAAACAGAACATAGTTATAGTTATAGTCGGGAGGCATGTTGGATCCTCGTCCAATAAAACGCAGCTTATGGTCGGAACACGCCCACCTTCGCTCAGCTACTATCATTAGAAAGCTAATCCAGCCTAGCTTACTTGCTCCAACAGAGTCGTCAGCAGTTAGCATTAGCTGACGTTGAGTTGAGCTAACCACCGACCCCAAAACATTGAGCCATGGTGGACGCCAACCTTGTAGCAGCTAACTATGCTAACCGTGGCTAATCCAAAAATGGTCCAGTAGGCGGAGCTAACTAGCGTGATGCTGGATTAACACGGCAGCATCAACATTTCCATGTAGACGGGGTGACATCATCAGTTGATTCTCCGTCAAAAGTGGGAGGACCTTCGACTTTTACCGCTTCAGTGAATCGGTCAATCAGGTCGGAGCTACACAGCTAGCGTACAAGCTAGTGGACAAGGAGGCGGGTCAAAAGTCTACTCCTCATCTCCTCACCTCTTCACCTCCTCATCTCCTCACTTCCTCACCTCCTCGTCTCCTCACCTCCTCAGTTACTCATCTCCTCAGTCCCTCAATTCCTCACTTCCTCACCTCCTCACCTCCTCATTTCCTCACCTCCTCACCTCTTCACCTCCTCATCTCCTCACTTCCTCACCTCCTCACCTCCTCATTTCCTCACCTCCTCACCTCTTCACCTCCTCACCTCCTCAGTTCCTCATTTCCTCACCTCCTCACCTCCTCATTTCCTCACCTCCTCACCTCTTCACCTCCTCATCTCCTCAGTTCCTCAACTCTTCACCTCCTCACCTCCTCTTCACCTCACCTCCTCAGTTCCTCATTTCCTCACCTCTTCACCTCCTCACCTCCTCTTCTCCTCACCTCCTCATTTCCTCACCTCCTCACCTCCTCTTCTCCTCACCTCCTCAGGTCCTCAATTCCTCACCTCCTCACCTCCTCAGTTCCTCACCTCCTCACCTCCTCACCTCCTTCCCTCCTCACCTCCTCGGCTCCTCACCTCCTCATTTCCTCACCTCCTCACCTCCTCTTCTCCTCACCTCCTCACCTCCTCACCTCCTCGCCTCCTTCGCTCCTCACCTCCTCACCTCCTCGGCTCCTCACCTCCTCATTTCCTCACCTCCTCACCTCCTCTTCTCCTCACCTCCTCACCTCCTCGCCTCCTTCGCTCCTCACCTCCTCACCTCCTCACCTCCTCGGGCTCGGGCCGGCCCGTGATTGGTCAGCTCGATCCCTCCGAGCTTCATCCCACACCTCCTTCATCCTCCTCCTCACTCGACCAAAGCTGGTTATGTGATAAAAATGTAAAGCGTCTGGCGCCGGCCGCCTCCACCGGAGCAACCAAGCGGGGATCATTCGTCAGCGACTGCAGCTTATAGATTTCTGCTTATAAGCTCCATAACTCACTTCTGTGCCGCCTGTTTGAGGAGAAGAAGAAGAAGAAGAAGAAGAATGAGGGGATCCGTCTGTGTCAGCAGATCTGCCAAGACGAAGACGTCGTCACGCTATCGTAGTCTTTTAAAAGGGAAACGAGGCTCAAACCCACATGTGGGTCCGACCCAGGTTCATGGACGGGTCAGAGGTCAGAGGTCAGAGGTCAGAGGTCGGAGGTCGGAGATGAGGTCGGAAAGGTTGTGTGGTCCATGACCGAAGGAACCGGTCTTGACTGGTTCTCGGGGGTCAGGGTTCATGGACATCTGAAGAACGTACAAGAATGTACAATGTAGTGTTTAGACTCAATGACAGACTCTGTCATCTCATCCCCATTTATGCTCCCACTCATGAACACATGAACCTAACCCTAACCCACTCATGAACACATGAATCTAACCCTAACCCTAACCCTAACCACTCATGAACTCACCACAAGGGGAAAACAACTTTTAAAGGAAAGAAAAGGAAACTGAAATGTTAGTACAAATACAAGTTTCAGTGTAACCTGCAAAGGTCCAAAAATTTGGAATGAGATTGATAGTGCTCTCAATTAAAAAAAAAAAGACTAAAACAAAAATTGTTATTAAATTATGTCTCTTATTAAATTTTTTATGTACCAATACCTGATGTATTATTTTTAGAAGAATATATTTGAATCTAGGAAATCTGAGGAGGTCTCAGGGTTTTTTTTTTTTTTTTTTTTTTTTGTGTTTTTTCTTATTTAGGTTATAAGGTTATTATACTGTATGTATATGTATTATATGTGTAATTTATAGTTGTTTTGCTGTGTGACTGGGCCCCTATTCATAAGCTACAGTAGCTTCTGGGGAGTCCCATTTTACAAACCTCGATTGATTATTATCTGTATTTGTGTTTTTTAATTATTTGTAAATAAACTCTAAACTAAACTAAACTAAACTAAAGAACCAATCAGATGCTATTGAGAGAAAGTCACAGAAATGAAACAAGTAGTAATCCGGTAGTCCAGTACTCCTTTACTCCAGTAGTCAGAGGTGTCAAAAGTATTCACATTCATTACTCAGGTAGAAGTATAGATACTAGAGTTTAAAAATACTCCTGTAGAAGTTGAAGTATCAACTCAAGTTTTTTACTCAAGTAAAAGTATAAAAGTACTGGTTTAAAAACTACTTTAAGTATAAAAGTAAAAGTAATGTAAGGTGGAAAAAGCCATTAAGGACAAAAGCCATTGAAAATGAATGCATCTTAGTATAATGCAAATATATGAAAGAACCATATATGTGTACTATTGAGCATTAACATGTGTTTCAGAGAGCAGCAGATATGATGACTAGTTACCTATAAGTATTGTAATGGTGCAAAAAGTCAAACTTCATGTTCATGTTATCATTTATCCTAACCTTTATTGGAATGTACATCCAAGTTTAGTTGCAGGAATCTGAGGGAACGGATGTAAGAACAAAACTGGACAAGAACATCTGAAACAACCACAACCAAATTCACTCTATCCGGATGGAGCAATTTAACTGGATAGTTTTTTTTAAAGGCCGAAATGAAATAGAGTAACGAGGCTGTTTTTAAAATGTAAGGAGTAAAAAGTACAGATAATTGTGTGAAAATGTAAGGAGTAAAAGTAAAAAGTCGTCTGAAAAATAATTACTCCAGTGAAGTATAGATAACCAAAATTTCTACTTAAGTAAGGTAACGAAGTATTTACTTTACTTGACACGTCTGCCGGTAGTCCAGTACTCTGGTACTCCGATACTCTCAGAACCAGACTCTAATCCCTGTGAGCTGGTTGACAGCCTCGTCCTCCGAGGCGCCGCGGGCCGCAGGTGTCCAGGTGAGTCAGGAGGTCAGGTGACGCCGGCGCTCTGACAGCCGGCCTGTTATTTGGGTCTAACTGATGACACGGACGGCGCCGCCGCTTCCTCACCGAGTCTCTTCTATCTTTAGAGATGCAGAACTCCGAGCAAGCGGGAGGGAAATAATCAGTCTCCCAGAATCCAGGAGCTATTTTAGATCCATCAGCCGAAGGTTTGGGTCACGTGACACGAGGAGAGACACGGCGGCGCAACGGCGAGACTCTGATCCATCTTTATTCTTCACCAAAACAGAACTGCTTTGAACAGAAATCCACCGATGTGCAGCTAAAAACCACATAGGTGAGGAGGTGAGGAGACAAGGAGGTGAGGACCTGAGGAGACAAGGAGGTGAGGAAGTGAGGAGACAAGGAGGTGAGGAGACAAGGAGGTGAGGACCTGAGGAGACAAGGAGGTGAGGAAGTGAGGAGACAAGGAGGTGAGGAGACAAGGAGGTGAGGAGGTGAGGAGGTGAGGAGAGAAGGAGGTGAGGAGGTGAGGATGTGAGGAGAGAAGGAGGTGAGGAGACAAGGAGGGGAGGAGGTGAGGAGGTGAGGATGTGAGGAGAGAAGGAGGTGAGGAGACAAGGAGACAAGGAGGTGAGGAGGTGAGGAGGTGAGGATGTGAGGAGAGAAGGAGGTGAGGAGACAAGGAGGGGAGGAGGTGAGGATGTGAGGAGAGAAGGAGGTGAGGAGACAAGGAGAGAAGGAGGTGAGGAGGTGAGGAGGTGAGGAGGTGAGGAGGTGAGGATGTGAGGATGTGAGGAGAGAAGGAGGTGAGGAGACAAGGAGAGAAGGAGGTGAGGAGGTGAGGAGAGAAGGAGGTGAGGAGACAAGAAGGGGAGGAGGTGAGGAGGTGAGGAGGTGAGGATGTGAGGAGAGAAGGAGGTGAGGAGACAAGGAGAGAAGGAGGTGAGGAGACAAGGAGAGAAGGAGGTGAGGAGGTGAGGAGGTGAGGAGGTGAGGAGGGGAGGAGGTGAGGAGGCGAGGAGGGGAGGAGGTGATGAGGTCAGGAGGCGAGGAAACAAGGAGGCGAGAAGGTGAGGAGGTGAGGAGGCGGGATTCGAGTTCAGACGTCCGGCGTGGAGGATGAGGCTTCGTATGTCAAACCGGATCCTGATCCTGATTTAGCCAGTTTGCTCCGACCCCAGAAAAGTGATTGACAGGTACACTTCAGAAAAGTGCTGTTTAGGGTGTTTAAAAAAATCCTTTTCTAATGTCAGGCGTCTGCTGAACGTCATACTCACTACATTTAGCCCCTCAGCCGTTGCTATGGAAACCCTAGCCATCAGCATCAGGACCACCCTTCTATTGACCCATTCATTTCACTATACGCAGATGATGTTGTTCTGTTTCTGTCCTGCCCAGGAGAAAGTTTGTAACGAAGCAACGCCTCAATGTTTAACCTTCACTCCCTTAAATCCTGGAAGGGCGCGAGAGGGGGGGTTTCCCACATGCGTCTGCAAAATGTGGGTTTTTTTTATAAGATTTTACTTCCTGTTTTTTAAGTTTCTCAACAGCTGAGGGGAACGACGGCCCGCCGTTGAAGCTTTGCGTCTGATCGCCTACCGTTCGATGAGGCGAAGGATCCGCAGGTGCTGAGGGTCCGCCGTCGCCCCGCGGGACGTTTCATCTGCACTTTCATTAACTTTGTGTGTCAGTTTGAGACCGTGATGATGAGGAGGAGTTGTGATTAATTAATGCTCCGGCGCTCGGCCGAACCTCGGCAGCTCAGTCGCAGCGAGACGCTCGGCGCCGCTGAATAAATCAAAACCTCCTTGTTGTGCCTCATTAGGGACTTTGATTTCCAGAGGTAACAACTCATTAATAAATGTGGTATGGAAACCCGGAGAGAAGCTCCTCCTGGTTCGGCGCCGGCATGCTGGACTCTGACTTTCTAACCTGCAGATGCACCGACCTGTTTCAGAGGTAGACCCGCCTCTCTGATACCCCTTTTCCACCAAACCGGTTGCCGGCCGGTTCTGGTTCTGGTTCTGGTTCTGGGCCAGTGCTGAGTTTGGAACCAGACTTTCTGTTTCCACTGACAAAGAACTGGCTCCGGGCCAGAAAAAACGGTTCCAAGGTAGCACCAACTCTTTTCTGGTGATAGTGTGATACGGGAGGAAGGCGACTATGGAGCCAAATCAAGGCCAAAAGTTTTGCTAATTTGAAAATAAAATTTGAACAGTTTCAATTTTATTTTTTTCAGTATCAGATCTTTTTTTCAGTTTCAAATCTTTTTATTTCAGTTTCAAATCTTTTTTTCAGTTTCAAATCTTTTTTTTTCAGTTTCACTTCTTTTTTTTTCAGCTTCAAATTTTTTTTTCAGTTTCACTTCTTTTTTTTCAGTTTCAGACTTTTGGCCCGGATCTGGCGTGGGGGGCGTGGCATCAACTGAGAGGGGCGTGGCATCATGAGTGACAGCATAACAGAGAAGGCAGGGGACGTTCCTCAGTCATGTTGCCTTCAGGAAACGTAGGTTGCAGAAGTTATCAGTAGAAGTTGATTCAACACTGTATATACACCATATTCACGTGATTGGCAGTGGAAAAAACTGATATTAGTGACACATTTCTGTTTAAAAAGCTGTTTTAGACCGTATTTGGCACCAATCGCAGTATAAAAGCAATAAACTATGCCCGACTGTACAGTTCAACAGCCACACTTTAAAGTTTGACATTTCCCACTTCCACATACTACCAAGTACGGTCTAAAACAGCTTTTTAAACAGAAATGTGTCACTAATATCAGTTTTTTCCACTGCCAATCACGTGAATATGGTGTATATACAGTGTTGAATCAAACTTCTACTGATAACTTCTGCAACCTACGTTTCCTGAAGGCAACATGACTGAGGAACGTCCCCGCCTTCTCTGTTCTGCTGTCACTCATGATGCCACGCCCCTCTCAGTTGATGCCACGCCCCCCACGCCAGATCCGGGCCGAAAGTCTGAACCTGAAAAAAAAAATTGAAGCTGAAAAAAAAAGACGTGAAACTGAAAAAAAAGACGTGAAACTGGAAAAAAAAGATTTGAAACTGAAAAAAAGATTTGAAACTGAAATAAAAAGATTTGAAACTGAAAAAAAGATCTGATACTGAAAAAAATAAAATTGAAACTGTAAAAAAGAATTTTCAGGTTCAAATTTTATTTTCAAATTAGCAAAACTTTTGGCCTTGATTTGGCTCCATAGGCGACGAGTTCGTCTCCAGCAGTGTTGGGGTAGTTACTCAAAAAAAGTAATCCATTACATATTACTAGTTACTTTAAAAAAAGTAATCCCTTACACTACTTAGTTACTGGTTGCTGAAAGTAACTAGTTACATTACTAGTTACATTACTTTTGGATTACTCCGCAATATCACCTGAATGTAATTGTAATGCAATTACAAAAACATGTCATACTGGATTCATTACAAATCAACTGAAATATTGCAAGCCTTTTATTATTTTAATATGGCTGATCATGGTTTACAGCTTAAGAAAACTCAAATATCCTATCTCAAAAATTTAGAATATTCTGGGAATCTTAATCTTAAACTGTAAGCCATAATCAGCAATATTAAAATAATAAAAGGCTTGCAATATTTCAGTTGATTTGTAATGAATCCAGAATTTATGACATTTTTGTTTTTTTAATTGCATAACAGAAAATAAAGAACTTTATCACAATATTCTAATTTTCTGAGACAGTCCTGTAGTTGGAACATTTATTACTGCAGTGCCCAGATCAGCACCAGAAGTCCCGTAAAGTCCCGTAAAGTGTTGCGCAACGCGTGAAAACGTATGAAAGGCAAGTTTGATTTTCTTTTCTGTTCTCCCGTTCTACATGAAGCTGAAAAGCTTAAAGTTACTAAAGTAACGTATTTTTTTTTGTCTTAGAGTAACTATAACGGGATTACCCAAATTACAACTGTAACGCAGTACATTACTGCGTTACTGGCGAATGTAATCTTGTTACAGTAACGCATTACTTTGTAACGCTGTGCGTTATACCCAACACTGGTCCCCAGTACGCTGGCCTTGTTGGGACAAGCGAGACTCATCCTTCATCAGACTTCAGAATTCTAAAACCCGTCTGGGCCTCCTAGGAACCTCCTCCACAGGGCGGGTCGTAGCCGGCAGGTCGGAGCTCAGAACTCAGAACCAGGAACACTGCAGGTCCTGCTGAGAGGTCCGGAGGCCGGGAACCGCATCAGCACTCATCAGTCCTCTAATCAAATCTCTTGTGTTTCAGACCTCCAGCTGGGACCCGGAGGCAGGTTTCCATGGCAACCCATCATGCAGCAAATAAACATGTGACCTCTGGACCAAAGACACTGAAGAAGAAGCAGAAATTCAGCTCGTTGAACGAATGAAAACAGATCAGGCGATATAAGAATCAGTCTGGATCCTGGACTGGAATTAACAGACCGGGACCCAGACTAACAGATCAAGACTGGAACCAGAGACCCAGACTGGAACCTCTAGATCACGGGTGTCAAACTCATTTTGCTTGGCGGGTCGAATTTGACCAATTTTTTTCTTGCGGGCCGGATGCTCAAAATAACAAAAACGGTACGAAAATCTTTTTTTCTAATTCTTTTTTTTTACTATTGTTATCTAATCCAATATCAGTTTAGTTATTTTTAAAGGAAATATGCACTTTGTTTACACTCTAATTATGTAAAATATATTTCTTCAGGATCTTTTCTTGAAATTTCTCGGTTTTTTTCAAATTAAGTAAGATACTTTTAATATAATTTTACAAAGATAAACAGAAACAAGTATGTTTTTTTTTTTATATTTCGCTTTTTATAGGAAATTTAATTAAAAGCAAAATCTTTCTTATTACATCCGAGTGTTTCTTTGTGATTTAGAGATTTTTCCAGTACAATTAAGTGTATTTATTTTTAAAAATGCGTGCCGAAAAAGTCAGCACTTCTTTTTAACTGTTTTACTTTGTCACTATTCTCGTATTCAAAACTGAAATTCTCTGAATAAATATCTTCTATCATCTTTTTTAGCAGTGATATTTTTCCTGCGAAAATATATAATAGTAGTCAGTTAATAAAAATAAACGACCGTCTACAAAGAAATAAAATCGGCAAATGCATTGTAGAGAACTAAAAAAATGTCGAAAACTGCTCTATTTGTGGAATAACGATGGATTTGTAGAAGAAATATATTATCGGATATGCTGCGATTCATGGCAATTATTTATGCCTTCCTTTTTAGTAAATTAACATTTCGTTTTTTTGCGTTGAAAACCTCTCTCGGGCCGCATTTGGCCCACGGACTGCACATTTGACCCCTGCTCTAGATGTATTTCTGGTTCTCTCCATCTCTTCTTCTAGGAGGAGGACTGACAGAATTGCAGCAGGATGGTAGAAGAGACATGAGCAGGTGTCCTCCAGGAGACATCTTGAACCTCAGTAAACTCCCCAAACGCCCCCCGGGGTTCTCTGTGGAGGAAACTGTAACAACTGAATAATTTAAGAGGATACATGCTATGAAAAACGAAGCTGTTGACGGTCCTGCACACAGATTTATATCCTGCTGGACGCTCCAGAGCTGCTGGACCGATCTGATGTCTCACAAGCTCTTCAGGCTGATGAGGGATGAAGACGACCTGGAGACGATAAAGTGTTGCAGAGAGACGGAGGACGGAGTCGGTTAACGACGCTGACAGGACCTGATGATGGAGCACAAACGCCGGTTCTGGTTCAGCAGCTGTGATGAGAGTCAGATCGTTCTGTCTGAACTTGATCGATGACGGAGGACAGAGGACGATGACACACGTTAGAAAAACAAAGAACTGGGGCTCAGAGTCCGAAAACATCTGAAGGACTCATCACATGACTGAAATCATCAACATGAACGATACACAGATGCAAGTAGGGTAGTATAGGGTAGGCATTTGGAAAGGACGGATGTACGAAGATACGAGCATAAAGCTGGTCTCGGGCTGCGTCTGAGCATGTCGTGTAAAATGTGATTTAATATATCCCACAATGCATCATGAAAAGTAGTTTATAACCAATGGACACAAAATAAATGTGATAAATGTAACTATTTAGCTGTTTAACATTGATTGACAGCTTAATAACACCGGTGTCACCAAATGAGAAATGTATCTAACAGCTACATGACGACGCTGAAGTTTACTGTTTATGATGTGAAAATCATTTTTAAGATGTGACAATAAACAAAATCTTGCAACACAACAATACAGAGGAGTCCCACAAGGCTCTGTATGTGGACTTCTGCTTCTTTAATCCTACAAGATCTCACTCAGCATAGTTTACAAATCAATACAGGTTATATGCAGACGACACTGTGATGTTCCCGATCAGTGTTCCGGGTCTCTTTTGTTTCTTATATTTATGAATTTTCAATATAAGAACCATAAATCAGCCTTTAACGTGATTTTACGGGATTTGACGGGATTTTACGTGATCTTACGGGATTTTACGGGATTTTACGGGACTTTACGAATACACATTTGTGCTGATCTGGGCACTGCAGTAATAAGGTTCCAACTACAGGACTGTCTCAGAAAATTTGAGTATTGTGATAAAGTTCTTTATTTTCTGTAATGCAATTAAAAAAACAAAAATGTCATACATTCTGGATTCATTACAAATCAACTGAAATATTGCAAGCCTTTTATTATTTTAATATTGCTGATTATGGTTTACAGTTTAAGATTAAGATTCCCAGAATATTCAAATCTTTTGAGATAGGATATTTGAGTTTTCTTAAACTGTAAGCCATAATCAGCAATATTAAAATAATAAAAGGCTTGAAATATTTCCGTTGATTTGTAATGAATCCAGAATGTATGACATTTTTGTTTTTGTAATTGCATTACAGAAAATCACAATATTCTAATTTTCTGAGACAGTCCTGTATATGTTGTTCATTGGAAATCGAGTTATGGTGCAGCTCAGGTGATATTGTGGAGTAATCCAAAAGTAATGTAACTAGTTTCTTTCAGCAACCAGTAACTAAGTAGTTTAAGGGATTACTTTTTTTAAAGTAACTAGTAATATGTAATGGATTACTTTTTTTGATTAACTACCCCAACACTGCTTCTAGGTCATTCTTGACAGATATTGAAGAAATGTTGCCAGATCCTATCAAAGGTTGCAGAACTGAGAGACATTGGTTCGTACCGTCTCCATACGTAGCAGACTGGTGGTTTCGGAGAGCCGGACTTTAAAATCACTTCTCTAGTGAGTCCAGGTGTTTCTTTTTCTGCAACAACCATCCCATATTCTATGGTTTTACTGTGAAAACTGGTGAGCATGAAAAGGCGCTTAGAGCCACCGAGGATCGCCGTTAGTGGAACCGGAGAAATATTGCAGTTATATCCCTCAGAAAACTGATTTAATTTGGGACGAACCCAAAACAGGTGGCCCAGACTTCCCTCTGCGGATTTGCATTTTGAGCAGATTGGAGACATCGGAGGGTAGAAGCAGGAACAAGAGAGTGTAGCCTGTGGATAACTTTAAACTGAATGAGTTGGTGTCTCGCTGTGAACGTCACCAAGGAAAGTGAGTTAAAAATTCTGAAATGCCTCGTCCTGCAGGAGACGCACGCCAGGCGGCGTCCTGGCAGCGGCGGCGGGTACTCAACCCCGAGGCCACGAGTGCAGAGTTTATCTCTGGAGACACTGACGCCTGCAGCTCGGCGCTGCCTTTCCTCTGCCAGGTCTTCTCACCCGCCCTCAAATTAAATTAGAGGATTAGACAGGAGAACGAGCCCGCCGACGATCCATGAGGACAAACCGGCTGTGACTGGAATGAAACCAGACTCAGAGTCGAGAGGGAAGCAGACGATCCGGGGGGGCGTCAGGTCCACCAGAGCATCATGGAACCAGAGCAGGGGTCGGCAACCCGCGGCTCCAGAGCCGCAAGCGGCTCTTTAGCACCGCCCTAGTGGCTCCTGGAGCTTTTTCAAAAATGTTTGACCTTTTTTTTTTCCCTTTTTTCTTCTTTTTTCCCTTTTTTTCTTCCTTTTTTCTCTTTTTTTCTCTTTTTTTCTCTTTTTTCCTTATTTTTTTCCTTTTTTTTTCTCTTTTTTTCTTCCATTTTCCTTTCCTTTTTAATCTCGACATTTCGACTTTTTTCTCAACATTTTTCTTGAGATTGTACTTCAACATTAATCTTGGCATTTCGACTTTTTTCTCGGAATTTTGACTTTTTTCTCGACATTTCGACTTTTTTCTCAACATTTCGAGTTTTTTTTCAACGTTTTGACTTTTTTCTCAACATTTCGACTTTTTTCTCGACAATTCGACTTTTTTCTCGACAATTCGACTTTTTCCTTGAAATTTCGACTTTTTTCTCAACATTTCGACTTTTTTCTCGACATTTTGTCTTTTTTCTCGACAATTCGACTTTTTTCTCGACAATTTGACTTTTTTCTCGACATTTTGTCTTTTTTCTCAACATTTTGACTTTTTTCTCAACATTTCGACTTTTTTCTCAAGGTTTTGACTTTTTTCTCAACATTTCGACTTTTTTCTCAACATTTTGACTTTTTTCTCAACATTTCGACTTTTTTCTCAAGGTTTTGACTTTTTTCTCAACATTTCGACTTTTTTCTCAACATTTTGACTTTTTTCAACATTTCGACCTTTTTCTCAACATTTTGACTTTTTTCTTGACAATTCGACTTTTTTCTCAACATTTTGACTTTTTTCTTGACAATTCGACTTCTTTCTCAACATTTCAACTTTTTTCTCAACATTTTTACTTTTTTCTTGACAATTCGACTTTTTTCTCAACAATTCAACTTTTTTCTCAACATTTTGACATTTTTTCTCAACATTTCGACTTTTTTCTTGACATTTCGCCTTTCCCCATTTGCCTTCATTCTAAGGCTTATACATAGCCTACAAGACTTTGTGTTTTTGGTCCAAAATTCATATTATATTATTCAACATTTTGGGTTGCCGACCCCTGAACCAGAGGAACCAGATTCATGCTGGGAACCACTTTAAATGTCGACCGCCGGTTGTTGTGAGCTTAGAAACCACCATCATCATCATCATCATCATCATCATCATCATCATCATCATCATCATCATCATCATCATCAGTAAATTAATAGATTTCTCAGGTTTCCATCTTTTGACGTCTCAACAATAAGAAGGTTGTTTCTGGTCATGTAACCGGCCCGGACTCGCCCCCCCTTCCTCCTCGCTCCTCATCTTCTCTTCTTCTTCTTGATCTTTCAAGCCGTCAGGGCTTGAAAGTCACTAAAACCCGCTGAGAAGCTCTTCATGTCATCAGGGAAATCAAACCGGGTTTCTTCCTCGCCGGACGGCGGCCCAGCAACCCAGCGGACCGGACGGTTCTCCGCCTGTCAGCCTGACGTTGATCACCGCCGACAGCGCAGACAATAAAGCTTAATTCATGTGTACTTCTGTAAATAAATAAAAGCAGAAGCCGGGCCCTCGCTGCCGTCCATCACGGCGAGCGTCGGCGCGTCTCTGACAGCCCTTCATCTCTTTGCATCAGTCGCTCATCAAGCCGTCACTCTGCTTTCACGGCGGGACTCGGCTGTAAATCTGCAGGCAACTCACCCTGGTGGCCATGGAGCCGCCTGGGGTGGAATGCAGGTCAGCAGGCCCGCGTCCGCCTCGTTAGTCCTAGGCTGCGTCCGAAATTCCATCCTTCCACCCTAATGAGTTTGCAAAAACAGTATGTGAGATTTTTTAGTGCGTCCGAAACATTAGTACGTACTCAATAGTATGTGCTATCCATACTCATTCTGGAGAAATGTATTAGTGTGGATTGATGGACACTAGCTAAGCAGAAACTTCCCACAATGCAATGCAGCGGTGTTTGGTTGCTAAGTTCTGCGCAGATATGTACATGCCATAAGTATAATATTAAGTATAATAGTATTATTATATGATATTAATATTATAATGTTTGTATATACCGTATTTTCCGCACTATAAGTCCCACCTAAAAGCCTTTAATTTTCTCAAAAACCGGCAGTGCGCCTTATATATGATCATTACGGTAATTTCTGTCACTGTAGTCAGGGGGATTGTGTGTACTGGTGTCGCGGAAGTAACGGCGCTAAAAATGTCAGGAATCATCACAGACGTTCCAGACAACAGCAGCAACGCCGACTCGCATCATGGCGACTTTGACGAGACGGAGCAAAGCTGGTTTTTATTTTGTTAATAAAGTTTGACATACGGTACTTCTTGGGGTTTTTTTTTGCATTTGCTGTAGGATTTTGTAGCATTTCCTGTAGCGCAGCTCCATCAGGTAGATACGTAACTCAACCCCAGCCACTATAGTACGGTATTTTACCATATATTTAGTGCGCCTTATAAAGCGGCGCGCCTTATATATGTAAACCGTTTTAAAATATGTCATTCATTGAAGGTTCGCCTTATAATGTGGTGCGCCTTATAGTGCGGAAAATACAGTCATCTCGTTTGGGCCAGGATAAACAGGAAAGAGCGGAGCGGTGCTGCTACTGCTGCTGTGACAGGAGCTGTTACCATGGTAACAACTCCCCCTCCCAACGGCAGGAAGTGCCGTGTGGCTCTGAGTAGTACGTCCGAATTAATGCATACTACTGATATTTACTCAAAAGTGTGCCGAACTAAAGTATACTTTTTGAGTATATACTGTTTAGTATGGCATTTCGGACGCACCGCTACACCCTGCTGGTCCGGGTCCGCCTCGTTAGTCCTCCGCCGGTCCTGGGGTCCATGCTGGTTCTGACCAGTCTGGGCTTCGGGAGCAGCGACATCATGAAAGATGC
The DNA here is from genome assembly GCF_033807715.1 of Cololabis saira. NCBI lineage: Eukaryota > Metazoa > Chordata > Actinopteri > Beloniformes > Belonidae > Cololabis > Cololabis saira. The sequence continues at coordinate 35,312,653 of NC_084609.1, read as the reverse complement.
CGGTGTTTAACGCCGACGAAACCTCAAGCGTTATCATTATCTTTTCTGCCGCCAATGAACAGAACTCTTATTACACTTTTATCTCTTTTTAGACAACCTGAACCCACATTTACAATTACACGTTTTTATTTAATTTAATTTCATGTGGTGATATTTCTGATGGGAGAACCTCTCAAGGCAGCGGGAGCGGTCTGGAGCGCCGCCCAGGCCTTCCACGACCCAACCTTCAGCCAGCTGAGAACCATCAAGAACCAACAGGAACCATCAAGAAACCAGCAAGAACCATCAAATAGCATCAGGAACCATCAAGAGCCATCAGGGGACCATCACAGAACCATCAAAAAGCATCTAGAACCATCAGGAACTGTCAACAATTATCAGGAACCATCAAGGAACCATCAAGAACCACCAAAAACCAGTGTTGGGACTAACGCGTTATTTAGTAACGCGTTACAGTAACGCCGTTAGTTTTGCGGTAACTAATACTAACGCATTACTTTTTAAATTCAGTAACGCAGTTACCGTTACCAAAGGTGCGTTACTCCGTTATTTCTGCAGCTACAGTGAAGCCTTTTTTCCCCACACGCGGAGACCGGAGGAAATGTAGTGTGGATGTGTGTGTGCATTCAAAAACATGACGGTCATGGCGAGACCGCGGTGAAGTTAGTTTTACGTTGGATATTCGTTGGATATTCGACAGAAATGCCGCCCCCAGAGCGAATGTCTGTCGAATATCCAACATAAAACTAACTTCAGCGCGGTCATGGAGAGCCGAGAGACGGCGAGTTTCCCAACGTGGAGATATTGTCATTGTGACACCTACAAGTGTATGTGCACAATTGTGTATTGGTTTTATTTTAATTTTGAGTTTTAGCCATGTAAAAGGCCTATTTTAGTTGTAATATTTGTGTTCAAATTATAGTAGGAGCAGTTACCTAGTTACGCCACCAGGGGGCATTAAGAAGCGCTGAGTATGCCTTGGGCGTTGCGCAGTGGTATCACCGGTATATGGACCACGGAGGCTACCGTACTTCAGACAGCTTGCAGCCTGCTTGAAGAACGCAACGTAATTCTCCTGTCTTTATTTTCCCCTGTAAAATACAGGTTAGTAAAATGTGCAAAAGCATCACAACTAATAGCAAAGGACTCATAAGCCTTTATGTTTTGGTTTTATCTAAGAAACGTGCAGAAATGTCGTGTTTTAGTTTATTTTGAAACTTGAAAGAGTACACGTGTTTTACCATTCACAGTTAGCATACGTTTTGGTGTGTCATTGTACATGTGTTAGAGAGTACAGTATTTCATGGTATTTGAGACCAACTATTTTGATTAATTCATTTATTTGTATTTGTTATTATTAAAACGTTCTAGAAATGCAGTAAGACTGTAAAAAGAGTAAACATTACAGGTTTAAGACGGTATAACAGTATTTACTGAGAAAGCAAACTAAGAGACTGATTAAAAGTAACAGTATAATTTTAAATATGAGTTTTGTAAAACACGGTAAAAATGTATTTCATATACAGTAGTTTTGGTACAGCAGAAGAAATATCAAATTTGAAAGCTATAATCCTATAGTAACAGTTTATTGGGAATTGTGAACATGATTATTGGGAATATGTGATCTGTGATTATTGATTATATGACATGATTGAATGCAAAGAGAGAAAAAAAGAGAAAGTGATTGAAAACTAAGATTCTGTGAATAAAGACAGCTTGCAGCCTGCTTGCAGAACGCAACGTAATTCTCCTGTCTTTATTTTCCCCTGTAAAATACAGGACTGATCTTCTGTTCACTTGCCTCATCTTGAGGCCTGTAACATCATCACAGTAATCCCTCGTTTTTCGCAGCGGTTACATTCCAAAAAGAACCTGTGGTAAGTGAAATTCTTTTTACAATTAAAAAGGCTTCAAATTGCGGAGATCAGCACCGCCTCGCACGTATTCCACTGCTCTTCTGATGCTGCATCCCGACTGTAGCGTCTTTTTCTCTTAAAGCCGCGGTGCAGGTGTGTTTTTTTTCGAGAGAATAAAATAGTTATAGGTCGTTTTGTCGCTTTTTTTCCTTCTGGGCAAAAAGATTCTTATAAACCAACATGCCACCATTGGTTATATTTGAGACTGTAATGAACGATTCATCAAAGGTCCCGTTCTTGAGCTGCTGCTGAAGTTCATTGGTCGTTCTCAGCTTGTTGCTAAGCAACCAACGTTATTGACACAGGAAGTGAAGAAGTGGGGAGACTGTTTAGCCAATCAGAATGCAGAACACAAGGCACAATGCAAATCCATACAGTACCTGCTGAAATGAAGGCTAGAGGGGCATTAATGGGAGCATTTAAAAACATGTTTTTATTTAAAGTAACTCAATAGTTACTTTTCATAGTAACGCATTACTTTTTGGTCTAAGGCCGCGTTCAGACTGCAGGCAAATCTGATATATATCTGATTCCTTCTCATATCCGATTTTCAGGGCTGACTGTCCACACTGTTTTTAGCAAGTGTCCATATCGGATATGGCTCTGTTCAGACTGGGCCACATCATTGACTGATCTGACGGGTTGCCGTAGCAACGACGTCGGAGCGGAGGCGTCACCCAGCGCGTGTATTGTGTGAAGTCATGTATTTCTTTTATATATATAAAAAATCCCAAAATATCTGTACCGTTTCTGATTGGGTCGGCACTGCGCATCATTTTTAGACATAAAAATGAACGCATACCGCAAAAGTTGTGTCTCTGTGAGGGACCCGGCGTCCCAGCAAAATGAGAAACAGAGGAAAGTGTTCAGAACAAAACCACCAGCAAACTAACAAACCAACCAACAAAGCTCAGAGTTAACAAAACCAACCAGCAATTAATAACTGGCAGCCCCGCTCCATAACCTGTCCTCCTAGGAGGAGAGGGGCTGACGAGCTGCAGGTTCAGCCTTCAGTCGCGCTGTGAGCCTGAACCGTTCAGGCTCACAGCGCGACTGAAGGCTGATTTATGGTTCCGCGTTACACCAACGCAGAGCCTACGGCGTAGAGTACGCGGCGACCCGCACCTACGTGGAAATGCGGTCTTTTTTTCTGCTATTAAAACATGATTTGTAATGTGAATTTGCAACACTTAAACTACAAATAATAGTTTTTGACGTGACATCAGAGATTGTACATGCTCTCTGTGAAAGGATGAGTAGCTCCACAACTGGAAATGGGCGGGTGGTTTGGAGCGTCTGGGACAGTCATATCCGATCTGAGTGTTTGGAGCTGTTCACACTGACACGCATCTGCCCAAATGAGATAATGATCGGATATGAAACTACCTCCTGGAGGTGGTTTCCATCTGGTTTGCAAAAAATCGGATATCATGCGGTTTGGGACTGTTCAGACTTCAAAAGAGTCATCCAGTTTCAATCTGGATGGGCTAAAAATCGGATATTTGCCTGCAGTCTGAACGCGGCCTAAGTAACGGAGTTACTAACTGAGTTACTTTTTAATGAGGTAACTAGTAACGGTAACTAGATACTATTTTTCAGTAACTAGCACAACACTGCCAAAAACCACCAAGAACCATCAATGAACCATCAAAAACTAACAGAAACCATCAAGAACCACCAAGAACCATCAAAAACCAACAGAAACCATCAGGAACCACCAAGAACCATCAATAACCATCAATAATGATCAAGGAAGCATCAAAAACCAACAGGAACCACCAGGAACCAACCGGATCCAACCCTAACAACCTGACCCTAGTGGTCAATCAGGGAACTGCAGCTGTCCAGAACCAGAACCATCTGCTTTGAGTTCCCGTCTTCATTCACGGCTCGTTGTGAAGGCGACCCGGAGAGGGCGGTTCTCTTGGACCCGACCGTGTCAGTGGTTGACATTTCCCCCAGTTTGTGTTTCTGTTTTGCCCCGCCTGTCTTCCATCTGCCCTGATTGTTCACACCTGTGTCTCGTTACCCCCTTGTGTATATATGAGCTGTGTTCGAAATCGCACCCTATCCCCTATATAGTGCACTACATAGTGTGCACGCCATTTTGTAGTGCTGTTCGAATTCTCTACACTACATTTCGTCCACTACCTCGTTCACTATAAAATACCCACAATGCACCGCAAAAGTTAGTGTACAACCCATGTACCCTACTTTTTACTCCCGTATACCACAATGCAATGCGGTCATGTTTTGTCTGAGGAGAAGAAGGAGAAGAAGAAAAAAGAAGAAGAAAAAATGGCAGCTGAACAGGAGGCGGGGGAGCGCTTTACTTACTTATAAATGTAAGTAACGTTAATTAATAAAAACGTGATATCCAGTTGGTGCAAACCTAAAGTGATAAGTACACACCTGTGATATTCTGTTTCTATTTTCCTCACAAATGTGTATTGTGTTTTACAGTTGCTGTCATCTCCAGCTCCCTCCAGAATGATTTCCTTGGGTGGGGAAGACTGTTCTTAAGACCTTTTTATTGAAGCTTTTTTCAAAGTAATAAATAATGAATTAAAAATTGTTATTGAATTCACATTTGTCTTTCCTGGTTGAAATGTTCCTTTTATGAGTTTAAGTTTGTTTTAAGGTATATAAATACAGGATGCTGCAGGTATTTTAGATGATTTATCAGTTAATTGCTTACATTATTTATTACTATTCAAAAGCACACTTCTACACCATTCATTTTCAACAATTTATTGACACAGAAGTATCAGATCCCGGAGCTGTTCGGAGTGTTAACATGTTGCATGTCGCGTCCGCTACGTCACAGGAACATCCGGCGCATTTACTGACGCAAACACGTTAAAAAAATGTACGTTGTAGTGTCCGAAATCTCCTCTGGTCATCCCCTACATAGTGCACTATGTAGTGCACTATGTAGGGGATGACCAGTGCACTCCAGAGGAGATAGTGCACTATGTAGTGTACACTATGTAGGGAGTAGGGAGTGAGTGAACGAGTGGATGATTTCGAACACAGCTATGGTCTTGTCTTTCCCTTGCTCCTTGTGGTTCCCTACTGTTTCCTTCCCTCCATGGGTCCTGCCAAGTTTTTGCTTCAGTTTTTGATCCCTGTTTTTGACCCTGATAAGCAGCGCTTTGTTTTTTGGTTTTTGTAAATAAACCCTTTTTTTTTGTTGAACTCCTGCCTTTCGCTCTCCTGCATCTGGGTCCTCACCACACCAGCCCTGACAGACCGGACCGGAGGGTTTGGACCTGGAAGGACCTGACCGGACCGAGATCTTCTGGTCCTGCAGGACTAAAGGTCCTGCTGCAGTTATTTAAGAACCAGGAACTTAATGATTTAATCAGTCACACTCCTGAACGTCCAGGAACTGGGAGGTGCAGAAGAAGAAGCTCTCCGCCAGAGAACTGGTCATGTGACCAGGACGGTTATTTCTGCTCCTCTGAGCGTTTCAGCACCGTGTTCTGATCTTTATTTAGCTGCAGCTCCGATCGGGTCGGATCTATTTTCAGAACCAGACTTTTGATCAAATTATAGAAACAATAAAGTCTCACGACGCAGAGAGAAGAAAAGAGGAGAGAAGAGAAGGGAAGAGGAGGGAAGAGGAGGGAAGAGGAGGGAGGAGGGCGCCGGCAGGTACGGTCTGGTTCCAGGTGAGGTCTGGTTCCAGGTCTGGTTCCAGGTGAGGTCTGGTTCCAGGTCTGGTTCCAGGTGAGGTCTGGTTCCAGGTCTGGTTCCAGGTCTGGTTCCAGGTCTGGTTCCAGGTCTGGTTCCAGGTCTGGTTTCAGGTCTGGTTCCAGGTCTGGTTCCAGGTCTGGTTCCAGGTCTGGTTCCAGGTCTGGTTCCAGGTCTGGTTCCAGGTCTGGTTCCAGGTCTGGTTCCAGGTCTGGTCTGGTTCCAGGTCTGGTTCCAGGTCTGGTCTGGTTCCAGGTCTGGTTCACATTTGTCACATTTTCGTGTTTGCAGGAGCAAAAGTTATGAAGCTGCAACAAAGTGTCAGCTTGTGTGTCGTGGAGGATCAGCAGGAGGTGTTAAATGAACACATACACATACACACCAGCTGATACTGAACGAGTGCATGAGATTTTATGAGAAACAAACACTCACACTCACATGGATGGATGATGGATGGATGGATGGATGGATGGATGGATGGATGGATGGATGAATGAAACGATGGATGGATGGATGGATGGATGGATGGATGATGGATGGATGATGAATGGATGGAAAGATGGAGGATGGATGGATGGATGATGGATGGATGGAAAGATGGATGGATGGATGATGGATGGATGGATGGATGGATGAAAAGATGGATGGATGAAAAGATGGATGGATGATGGATGGATGGTGGATGGATGAAAAGATGGATGGATGATGGATGGATGATGGATGGATGGTGGATGGATGGATGAAAAGATGGATGGATGATGGATGGAAAGATGGATGGATGGATGGATGATGGATGGATGGATGGAAAGATGGATGGATGGATGGATGATGGATGGATGGATGAATGGATGTATGAATGGATGGGTGGATGGATGGATGGATGGATGGAAAGATGGATGGATGGATGGAAAGATGGATGGGTGGAAAGATGGATGGATGGATGATGGATGGATGGAAAGATGGATGGATGGATGAATGGATGGATGATGGGAGGATGGATGAAAAGATGGATGGATGATGGATGGATGGATGGATGGATGAATTGGTGGATGAAAAGATGGATTAATGTATGAATGGATGAATTATGGGAGGATAAGAGGATGAGTGGAGGCTCGTTTGTGTCTCAAACACGTCGGAGGACTTTTGTCTCTGACGACGGTGACTCACGTCTCACCTCGTCACACACACACACACACACACACACACACACACACACACACACACACACACACACACACTCTCTCTCTCTCTCTCTCTCTCTCTCTCTCTCTCTCTCTCTCTCTCTCTCTCTCTCTCTCTCTCTCTCTCACACACTCTCACACTCTCTCTCTCTCTCTCTCTCTCTCTCTCTCTCTCTCTCTCTCTCACATACACACACACACACACACACACACACACACACACACTCTCTCTCTCTCTCTCTCTCTCTCTCTCTCTCTCTCACACACACACACACACACACGTGTTCACGGCCGTTGGAGGCGTGAACACGACTGGCGGCGTCTTAATTAGCCGTCAGCACCTCCTCATCAGCACTAATTATAGAGCAGAAGAAGAAGAGAGGCCTCCGCCGCCTCCAGCCGGCAAGACCCCCGCCGTGACATCATCACTCGTATTTATAGTCCCGCTCACACTCTCACTCTCACACACACACACACACACACACACACACACACACACACACACACACACACACACACACACACACACACACACACACACTCCTGCCAATCGTCGTCAGCGGCGACAGATGGTGATGATCAGCGTCGTCCCAGGAGATGGAGAACTCAACAACAACATAACAACACATGGACGAGAACATCCTGTTCGCCGCCTCACTCGCACACGCAGATACACACACACACACACACACACACACACACACACACACACACACACACACACACACACACACACACACACACACACACACACACACACACACACACACACACACACACACACACACACACACACACACACACACACACACACACACACGTACACAAGGAAATGACATAATACAGTAACATAGCCCAAGTTTGTTTTTACGCCACATTAAACCGTTTTAACCCGTATGCGACTACGTTTACAGTTTTGGGCCGACTGATTACAACAGGCTCTTAAACCGGTTCTATGGACTGGTTTAAACCAGTATAAACCAGTATAAGCCCGTTACATCCAGTTTAAAGCTGTTTAAACTGGTTTAAACCCATTAATCCAGTTTAAACCCATTTAAATGGGTTTGAACGGGTTTAAACTGGTTTATACTGGTTTACAGTAAAGTGGTTTATACTGGTTTAAACTGGTTTATACTGGTTTAAAGTGGTTTATACTGGTTTAAACTGGTTTATACAGCACAGAGACACAGGGGTGACAATTGACCCCAGACCTGTGATTTGTTTATGACGTCACACCTGTTTCATTTACGACTTCACCCCTGTTTTGTTTACAAGTTCACACCTGTGTTTTGCTTTTTTACGACTTCACACCTGTTTAGTTTTTTACAACGTCACACCTGTTTCGTTTACGACTTCACATCTGTGTTTTTTTATGACGTCATACTTGTTTTTTACGACTTCACACCTGTTTTGTTTTTTTACGACTTCACACCTGGTTTGTTTACGACTTCACACCTGTGTTTTGTTTACGACTGTCAAGGGTGGTTGTATGAGGACCCAGACGCAGGAGAGCCGGAGGCAGGAGTTCACAAAAACAGGGTTTATTCGGCAAAAACCAAAACCAAAAGCGCTGCTGGGCAGGATCAAAAAGAGGCAGAACAGAAACAGGGATCCAAAAAACTAGGCGTGGAAACATGGAGGAACCAAACAGGACGGACCGACAGGGAGCAAGACCAGATATACACAGGGGGTAACGAGACACAGGTGTGAACAATCAGGCCAGATGGAAAACAGGCGGGGCAGAACAGAAAACACAAACTGGGGGAAATATAAAACACTGCAATGACTTCACACCTGTGTTTTTTTATGATGTCATACTTGTTTTTTTTACGACTTCACACCTGTTTTGTTTATAACGTCACTTTTTTTTTTCTTTTTTACGACCACACACCTGTTTTTTTTATGACCTCTCACCTGTGTTTCGTGTTCAGGTAATTAGTCTCCCCAGTTTGCTTAGTGTGTTGCCAGGTTGTGTTTGTTGCCAGGTTGTGTTTGTTGTCGTTGTTGGATCCTGGTCAGTTCCAGATTTGACTCGTTTCTCCTGGTTTTTCTGGGACTCAAACCGCCGGTTCCTCTCCGCTCTGCGGTCACGTCTCCAGGCCTCCTGAGTTGTTGCCCTCCTCTTCCTCGCCAACCTTCGGTGCCCCTGCAGTCGTCCACCTGTTACTCAGACCTGCCAGCGCCGGCCCGTTTCCTGACACTGGTGCATGCTGGGAGTGAACTCGTTAGCCAGGCCCTGCTGCGCAGCGCTAATGTTGCTGCAGGAAAACTGATCAACAAACAGGAGCAACCTGACTGCAGAGAACCTGCTTCTGATGAATAAATACGTTTGAGGTCCTTTTATGACGTGAAATCTTTGACAGAACAGGTCTGTTTCTGTTTTAGTCAAAAACCTCAGATGATAAACACACATCATGTTTATCTAAACAACATGTTTATGTAAATGTAAAGAAATAAAATAATATAAAAATATTCAGAACCTTCAGAACCAGCAGGGTTCCTCCTCAGTAGATGGTTCCTACAGCAGGAACTACGGTGGCCGACAGTGTTATTAATAAGATAAGATCATGATTAGAGATTGACAAAAAGCACCTGTTAACGTTACACAGAGCCGTATGGGAGATTTGCAAGGCCCTGTGCGGAATGGCCGGGGGGGGCCTTCATGCCCGAGCGTAGCGCGCGGGCGCGAAATCTTTGGGTTTTTTGGGTCGGATCAGGTGTCTATATGCGCAATTTTAACTCTCCAATTGGCAAAATACTTGATACAAACACATACACACGTTTCATTATGAAGCATTGCATTGACAAGACATGATAAGTCAAGATATTTTTTATAGTAATGCCTGTTTATTACAACATTGTTCAGACACAAATAATCTTACATGAATCAAATCAGCCTGTTACTGAGAGCGACTTATATATTAGTGACATAGGGGCAGGGTGCGAAATTCGGGGGGGTCCGACCCCCCCGATTAACCCTTGAGCCCCCCTGAAGGACTCAAAAGCGAAATTTAGGGGGGGTCTCAATGTTGTCAAAAAATTTAATAAATTAAGCTATATAATATAATATGATAATTTGATTGGTCAATGGTCAATTAAATATGTTTAAGAGATCGCCATATCAAGTATTCACAATTCAAAACTTTTATTGGTTTAACACAAGTCCTGCACCTTTATGTATGCAAATTAGCCATGTGCGCCAACACAGCACAATGACCGGCTAGTTGAGAGTAGTTCATTTTCATGGTTCAGATTCGTTGTTGTTGTTCGGAGCCTCGGAGGAATGTTAACATTCAGAACACGAGCAGAGACGGAGGTCTCTATCAGAGACGAGGATCTTATTGATCAGCTCTCCGGCATTGTCTGAAAACACTAATCAGGCCGGAGTGAGGTCCTCCCGACCGAGACAGGTGCAGCGAGTCCTTGAGTCTCTGCAGCCGGAGGACGTTTCTGTCCTCAAGTAGAAACAAAAGAAATCAGAGCTGGAGAAAACCTCCAACTCTGATGGATGAAAATCAGAAAATGAATGAAATGAGGATTGATTTTTATTTCAGAATCTGAGCCCCCTGAGGACCAGAACCGGCGGATGGGAATCAAAACTTTCCAGAACTGAAGGTTTTACTGAACTCAACCAGACGAGGTTGGAACCTTAAAACCCAAAACTAGAACCGACCCGTAAACACACCAGAATAAACCTGGAGACGGCGGCGTGTTTGGCGATAAATATGAGACAAAATGAAATGATTCAATCCTTCGATCTCATTTTAAAAAGTTAAAGTTAAAGTCACACGTTGCTACAGTTAAACATAAATGTGTGGGGACGTGGGCAGCTCGACGTTCCTCATCTTCCTTTAATCAACAAACATCTGTTCTCTCTGTTTCCTCTGATGAGCTCGTTGCAGCGACGAGGAAACGAGCTTCTGCAGCTCCGTTAGTGGAGATCTGTCTTCATTTGGAGTCAGAGGAAACAAAGAGGAAACAGGGAGGAAACAGAGGAAACGGGGAGGGAAAACGATGAAAAGAGAGAGGAAACACAGTGGAAACGCAGAGGAAAAAAGGAGGAAACGGGGAGGAAAAATGGCGAAAAGACAGAAGAAACACAGAAACGCAGATGAAACGGGGAGGAAACACAGAGGAAACGGGGAGGAATCAGAGGAAACACAAAGGAATCAGAGGAAATGCGGAGGAAATGCAGAGGAAACGGGGAGGAAACGCGGCAGAAACATGGAGGAAACGGGCAGGAAACACGGAGGAAACATGGAGGAAATCATACGAAAAGATGGAGGAAACACAGTGGAAACACAGAGGAAACAAGGAGGAAACAAGGAGGAACCGGGGTGGAAAGATGGCGAAAAGACGGAAGAAACACAGTGGAAACGCAGAGGACCTGCGGACCTGACAGGCTGCACATCTGGATGTGAATCTGCCAGAGCTGAGGCTGTTAAAGGAGCTGTCAGTTCCGTCAGCTCCATCTCGTCTTCTGACGGTGTGAAGTTACAGACGTGGCTGCTGTTCTTGTTGCAGTTCTTCATCTGCTGACAAATCTGATGTTTTACTCACATTCAGATTTTGCTGACGACGAGCTGCAGTTTATTAAGTGACTGGCAAGTCCGTCTGCTATTGAATCCATCCATCATCCATCCATCATCCATCCATCATCCATCCATCATCCATCCATCATCCATCCATCCATCATCCATCCATCCATCATCCATCCTGCATCCATCATCCATCATCCATCCATCCATCCATCCATCCATCCATCATCCATCCATCCATCCATCCATCCCTCCATCCATCCATCCATCCATCCATCCATCCATCCATCCATCCATCATCCATCCATCCATCCATCCATCCCTCCATCCATCCATCCATCCCTCCATCCATCATCCATCCATCCATCCCTCCATCCATCCATCCATCCCTCCATCCATCATCCATCCATCCATCCCTCCATCGATCCATCCATCCATCATCCATCCATCCATCCATCCATCCCTCCATCCATCCATCCATCCCTCCATCCATCATCCATCCATCCATCCCTCCATCCATCCATCCATCCCTCCATCCATCATCCATCCATCCATCCCTCCATCGATCCATCCATCCATCATCCATCCTGCATCCATCATCCATCATCCATCCATCATCCATCCATCCATCCATCCATCCATCCATCCATCCATCCATCATCCATCCATCATCCATCCATCCATCCATCATCCATCCATCATCCATCCATCCATCCATCATCCATCCATCCATCCATCCATCCATCCATCCATCATCCATCCATCATCCATCCATCCATCCATCCATCCATCCATCCATCCATCCATCCATCCATCCATCCATCATCCATCCATCATCCATCCATCCATCCATCCATCCATCCATCCATCCATCCCTCCATCCATCCATCAACCATCCATCAACCATCCATCCATCATCCATCCATCCATCCATCCATCCATCCATCCATCCATCCATCAACCATCCATCAACCATCCATCAACCATCCATCAACCATCCATCATCCATCCATCCATCCATCCATCCATCCATCCATCCACCCCTCCATCCATCATACATCATCCATCCATCATCCAACATCCATCCATCCATCCATCCATATATCCATCCATCCATCCATCAATCATCCATCCATCCATCCATCATCCATCATCCATCCATCCATCCACCATTCATCCATCCATCCATCATCCATCATCCATCCATCCATCATCCATCCATCATCCATCCATCCATCATCCATCCATCCATCCATCATCCATCCATCCATCCATCCATCCACCATTCATCCATCATCCATCATCCATCCATCCATCCATCCATCATCCATCCATCATCCATCCATCATCCATCCATCCATCCATCCATCCATCCATCCATCCATCCATCCATCATTCATCCATCATCCATCCATCCATCCATCCATCCATCCATCCATCCATCCATCATCCACCATTCATCCATCCATCCATCATCCATCATCCATCCATCCATCATCCATCCATCATCCATCCATCCACCATTCATCCATCCAAGAAACCCTGAATTAAAGAACGTCCCCGTCCGCAACAATCGTACAAAAGGACATTTTTATCCATCACTTCCTCCCTTTTACCGTCCTCTGTTCCCAGGAGCCGCGCAATCACTTCTGCTTTATTCCCAACTTTCTATTTATAGTCCCCCACCTCCCCTCTTCCGCCGAAGAAAAGACTGCTTTGTGATGTGGTCACAGAGGAGGAGGAGGAGGAGGAGGCTTAAAGACCTGGAGATGGGAGGAGGATGAAGAGGAGGAGGAGGAAGAGGAGGCTGCAGGCCGGCCGTCTGCTGAAAGAAAACGATAGAATCTGCATGACGGAGAAAAAGCTCCGCGGGGGCAGTTCGGGGAGATTTGTGGGATCGTAAACACGACCGTCGTCCCGTTATCGATCACAGAGTCAGTTCTCCGCAGAGGAAGAAATGTGCTGACAAAAAAAATACAACAACAGGCGTCGCAGGGCCACTGGAGGCTGGACCACCCCCCCCTCGCTGCTGCGGCGCTAGCTGAACGCTGACGGGTTTCTACGGGTGGGAACCTCCGTTTACCTCGGTCTGAGGGACGTTTGACGACGTCACGACGTGTCCTTTACCTCTTTTCCACCAAACCGGTTCCAGAGGAAACGCAGAGGAAATAAGGAGGAAACACGGAGGAAACGTAGAGGAATCAAGGTATCCACAAGGAGGAAACAGAAAAAACGTGGAGGAAACGCGGAGGAAACGTAGGGGAAACACAGAGAAAAGATGGAGGAAACACAGAGGAAATGCAGCGGGAACAAGGAGGAAACGTAGAGGAGACACGGAGGAAACGCAGAGGAATCAGAAGAAACAGGGAGGAAACATGCCGGAGAAAACAGAAGAAACAGATGAAACACGGAAGAAACGCTGAGGAAACAAGGAGGAAACAGAAGAAACGTGGAGGAAACATCAGAGGAAACGCTGAGGAAATGCGGAGGAATCAGAGGAAACGCAGAAGAAACAAGGAGGAAACGTAGAGGAAACACGGAGGAAACAAGGAGGAAACGTAGAGGAAACACAGAGGAAATGCAGAGGAATCAGAAGAAACAGGGAGGAAACTTGGAGAGAACTGTCATGGTTCGGTTTGCTGAGGACCCAAGTGCAGGAGAGCAGGAGCCAGGAGTTGCAACAAAAAAGGATTTATTCCACCAAAAGCCAAACTAAAATGCTGCAGAGCAGGATCAAAAACACAAAGTAACAGGGATCAAAACTTGGAGCACATGGAGGGAACAAACAGTACGGTCCGACAGGGGACAAAGGAATGACAAGACAAGATATACTGAGGGGATAACGAGACATGACGAGACACAGGTGCAGACACAATCAGGGCAGATGGGACACAGGCGGGGCAAGACAGAAACTGAAGGCAGGGGGGAATGTCAACCTTGACAAAAACAGAAGAAACAGATGAAACACGGAAGAAACGCTGAGGAAACAAGGAGGAAACGCGGAGGAAACAGAAGAAACGTGGAGGAAACGCAGAGGAAACGATTAGGAAATGCAGAGGAATCAGAGGAAACGCAGAAGAAACAAGGAGGAACAAGGAGGAAACGTGGAGGAACGCTGAGGAAATGTGGAGGAATCAGAGGAAACGCAGAGGAAACAAGGAGGAAACACAGATGAAACGCAGAAGAAACATGGAGGAAACGTAGAGGAATCAGAGGAAACGTAGAGGAAACAAGGTTTCCAAAAGGAGGAAACAGAAAAAACGTAGAGGAAACGTGGATGAAACACAGAGGAAACACGGAGGAAACGTAGAGGAAACAGAAGAAACGTGGAGGAAACGCAGAGGAAACGATTAGGAAATGCAGAGGAATCAGAGGAAACGCAGAAGAAACAAGGAGGAACAAGGAGGAAACGTGGAGGAACGCTGAGGAAATGTGGAGGAATCAGAGGAAACGCAGAGGAAACAAGGAGGAAACACAGATGAAACGCAGAAGAAACATGGAGGAAACGTAGAGGAATCAGAGGAAACGTAGAGGAAACAAGGTTTCCAAAAGGAGGAAACAGAAAAAACGTAGAGGAAACGTGGATGAAACACAGAGGAAACACGGAGGAAACGTAGAGGAAACAAGGAGGAAACACAGAGGAAACGCAGAGGAAACACGGAGAAAAGATGGAGGAAACACAGAGGAAACGCAGAAGAAACACGGAGGAAAGGCAGAAGAAACAGGGAGGAAACATGGAGGAAACGCTGAGGAATCAAGGAGGAAACGCGGAGGAAACAGAAGAAACGTGGAGGAAACGCAGAGGAAACAGAGGAAATGCGGAGGAATCAGAGGAAACGCAGAAGAAACAAGGAGGAAACGTGGAGGAACACTGAGGAAATGTGAAGGAATCAGAGGAAACGCAGAGGAAACGCAGAGGAAACGCAGAGGAAACAAGGAGGAAACGTAGAGGAAACAAGGTTTCCACAAGGAGGAAACAGAAAAAATGTGGAGAAAACGCGGAGGAAACACAGAGGAAACGCGGAGGAAAGGCGAAGGAATCAGAATTCCCGGAGCCAGTTCTTTGTCAGTGGAATCAAAAAGCCCGGTTCCAAATTCAGCACTGGCCCAGAACCAGAACCTGGAACCGGTTTGGTGGAAAGGGGGTATTTAAGGCCATACTTGCCAGGACACGCTGTTGTTAGCTCCTCCTCTAACCAGGAGAGGCTGGCTCTCAACCTAAGTCCAACTTAACTGCACAAATAAACATATTTATGGTGGCGGCAGCTTCCTCACCTCCGGCCAGACGGTGTTTACTCGCAGGGCTGACGAGACACAGGCGCAAACAATCAGGATTGAGAGGAACAAGGAAGTGACTTTCAAAATAAAACATCAAAAAAGAAAAGCTCGTAAAAGTGTCAAAAAGGCGCCTCAGAAACTCAGTCTAAACATTCCTCCTTAAAAATTTTAATAATTATATCTTTCTAATCCCCCAAGTTATTTTTATTTTGAAATTCATTTTCTAAACTTTACTTTCTTTGCCTGTTTTAATACCCAGGTTATCCCCACCCCCCTAAAACACCTGAAGACCTGCTGAGCTTCTTCAGGTTCAAGTTTTTAAGCCGCCACAGACGCCCAGCGACCCTAGAGCCGTTCGTGGTGATGAATCTGTGCAATAAAGTTTAATTTGAATCAAATTCTTCAGCAGACTGCCCCTCTTCCTCCTCCTCCTTTTCCTCCTCCTCCTCCTCCTGCCGCGTTATGAAGCCCTTTGGTGTGAAACCAGTCAGCTTTATTGGATTGAACATCTCGGCATCGTTACCCACAATGCACCAGCGGTGATGGTTCTGCCTCTGCTTCTTTTTTGTGTGTGAATTATTAAAATCCACTGGAACCAGCGCCATCATTTATTTTTTATTACATCACCACAACGGCATAACTGCAGACACCTTGATGAATTATGGATGAGATTAACGCTCACACACACACACACACACACACACACACACACACACACACACACACACACACACACACACACACACACACACACACACACACACACACACACACACACACACACACACACACACACACACACACACACACACACACACACTTGGAGGAAGAGTCGGTGTGAAGTACAGGATGGAGACGCAGATGTTGAATCAGTGATCCGCTGGTTTCTGAAACAAACCCCCCGTTCACAGGTCCGTCTGGGACTCCGAGTCACTTCCTGTTTTTATGTTCTTGCGTCTTTTCAGATGAACTAATAAAGTTATGGAATCGGTTCTCTGAGTCTCTGAACCACACCTTAACTAAACCGAGCCGCTCTACTGTACGCCAAAGCAGCGTCACAAGTGCAAAACTCTTTCCTTCGTGGATTCCCAGTACTGGTAGGACTAACGGTCCAGAACTTTTCCTAAACGCTGAGCAGCTCTGATCCAGAGGTGCAAAAGCGGGTATCGCCCAGGGTTCACTTACTTTCTCTAAAGAGCTGTGAACGTTTCACGTTTCACGTTTCAAAAGCAAAAATATTTCGTGTTTTCAGCTTAAAAACATCTTTTGTTATTGTGAGAATTGTGGAGAAGATCGGATCCTGGTGGTCCGTCGAGGAACTGCGTGTTTTCATACTTCCGGGTCGGCTTCAGCTTTGAAAGTTTCCTTTCCGATTCGATATTGAGTAAAATTCAGGCTGGTATCGGTGATTCGATACCGATACATTCTGCAAATACACCTAATTTCCCTGGTAAATCTAAAAAAATTGGTGTATTTTAGATATTATATATATATATATATATATAGCGGTAACGCTTTTGACTGAGAAAAGTAATGCGCGTCATCGCAGGATGGAGACTCACATTTTGATGTATAACACACCTGGGTGCACGTTACGGTTCGGGCCGTATTAACTGCCGAAGGAATGGCATAAATTGTGCCAAAATTACAAGATTAATTCAAAATGGCCGACTTCCTGTTCGGTTTCGGCCATGGCGCCAAGAGACTTTTCTTTCAGTTGCGACATGATACAGGTGTGTACTGATTTTCGTGCATGTACGTCAAACCGTATTGTGGGGCTTGAGGCACAAAGTTTTCAAGGGGGCGCTGTTGAGCCATTTTACCACGCCCATTAATGCAAACCATTAAACATCAAATTTTGGCCTGGCTCCGTGCAAAATTTGGTGACTTTTGGGGCATGTTTAGGGGGAAAAAAGGCCCTCCTTTCGTCGGAAAAATAAAAAATAAATAAAAAAAAAAAAGAAGGAAAATTCCTACAGATACAAAAGGGCCTTCGCACTGTAAGTGCTCGGGCCCTAATAATAATAATAAATACCACAAATGACTGAGGTATCAAAAGTATCGATATTTTAGTTTGAGAATCGATTTTAGAGCAAACAGATCTGGTATCGGAAGTATCGATATGTAAGTATTGATCCTCACATCATCACATCACTATTGAAAACCAGATATTGCTTCTCAGTTTAAAGATGCACCATGGCCTCAGAAACTCATCAATACTTATGCCCTGGGAGGTACTGACCTGGTACGGACCTGGGTGCCAGTGGTTCTGGTCTGCAGGACAGGCCCGGTCCCAGACGATGAGCGCAGCTTCAGCATCCTGATATCACTAATATCAGTATTTCTGGATGTGCATCTCGTCTTCACCTTGACTTCAGCTCTGGGTTTTTATTGATCGGCCTCATTAGTCTGAGCGAGTTGTTCAACTCTGAGGCATCTGGTCACGTGACCGGCGTGTTGGTGGAAGTAATTATAGGGGGGTGGTGGCAGCCAGTCAGGGCTCCTTCGGGAGGGAATCAGGAGGGAATCAGGAGGGAATCAGGAGGGAATCGGGAGGGAATCGGGAGGGAATCAGGAGGGAATCAGGAGGGAATCAGGAGGGAATCAGGAGGGAATCAAGAGGGAATCAAGAGGGAATCAGGAGGTCTCGACCGCTGGTTGCTTCAGATAAACAAAAACTCTCCACGATCGATCCGACTGAGTCCTGGAGCTGCTCAGGGTTTTAATTAACCAGTCACCCCCAGCTCTGAGGTCTCTGAGGTCTGGCTGCCTGTCCATCAGAGGACTTTACAGTTCTGATCCTGGGGCCGGATTCACAAAACATTCTTAAGAAAAAAAATCTTCTTAAGTGTCATTTTTTTCTTAAGTTCAGTCTTAAGAAGAAAAAAGAGAAGAAGTCATATTCTCCAAAAACGTTTTCAGTATTTTCTCAACTTTCTTCTTAAGTTTCTTCTTAAGAAAAAACTTAAGAAAAAATGGTTTTCTTGAAATAAAAGTTCTGAAATTTGTTCTTGACTTTTTTCTTAACTTTAAGACAACCTTGACCTGTCTTAAAATTTCTTCTGTGAAAAGGTAAGACTCTCCTTTTTCAACACATTTTAGACAAGTTTAGACTAGTAGGTCATAGTTTGAGGATATACTTTGTAATTAATTACATAAAGAGCCTGTTAACTGTTTGTTAGCATGTTAGTTAGCGTGGTAGTTAATTATTATTAATTTTCCCCAATAGTATTTTTTTCCCACATTAATCTCATCCACCATAACCTTGAAAAGTTCCTGCATCTCTTTTTCTCCTTCTCCATGTTTAGTGAGTGACTGACGGTTAAGATGCAAACTACCTGTAGAAATGTTGTTTGTTGGCGCGTGCAATGCAATGACATATTTTAAGAAGTTCTTAAGTAGGAAAAATAAGAAATTCTTAAGAAATGACAGTTTTTAAGACGGTTCTTAAGAACATATTGGTGAATCTGGCCCCTGGTCTATAAAGCTCTGAATGGTCCAGGACCAGAACACATCAGGGACCTCCAGACCCCTCAGGTCATCTGGATCTGGTTTAGTATCTGTTCAGACCCAAAACCAGACATGGAGAACCTGCATTCAGCTTCTATGCTCCACATGTCTGGAACAAACTCCCAGAAGCCTCAGATCAGTTGAAACACTCAGTTTATTTAAGTCCAGGTGGAAGACTCACCTGGTCTCAGCTGCACCTGAATAAACATCAGAATCTGGTTTATTTGATTTGATCTATTGTCCCTTTTCTTTTTTGTTTAATTTTAAATAATGTTTTTTACTTATGTTTTAATGTCTCTGTGAAGCTCTTTGGACCACATTTTTGCTGAATTGTGTTTTACAGATAAACCTGCTGATGTAACCACATTATTTGTACATAAACACACAGATAGCAACAACAACTTTCTTTTTAGTTTTTGGTGCATAAGAAGTAAGGCCTTGTTACCGTGGTAACCTGCTGTGTTTCAGGGGAAGTGAACAGACTCCTTTTGACTTATTAGGCCATACACGCTAACGCCTACCGGCAATTTAGAGTCGTCAATCAACTGATCATACGGTTTTTGACCTGTGGAACCCCAAGAAACCTCATTTAAGCACAAGGAGGACGTATAAACTCCACACAGATATAAAGTCCAGACACGTCTTTGTCCTTTGGGACCATCGCAGACTTGCAGTTGGGTGTCTTCTTACCCGTCTGGATGATCCTTTATTTTTACTCCGGAGGAACTGGTTCCCTTTTCTTCCAGAAGAGACCTGGAATACTGATGTGGAACATAAGTCAGAGTGTCGTCAGCATATAAACGGACAGTTAAAGAAGCAGAGATCCTCATGCAGAGCCTTGTGGGACTCCACTGGGCTGCAGCCATCTGAGATCGCTTAGACTTGTCGTTTATCCACTGAAATGATTCCAGATTTGTATATAAATAAACTTTACTTACTTACTAGATAGACGTGTTCAGGGACACCCCCGACCCTGTGTTGCATAAAGGGACACCATGACCTCGTGTTACATTCAGGGACACCATGACTCCGTGTTACATTCAGGGACTAGGGTTGCCACCCGTCCCGTAAAATACGTCATTCGTAGTAAATTTAACTAAAGGTGAAACAAATATATTATTTCCCCCACTACATTCAAAGTGAGATATTTCAAGCCTTTATTTGTTATGATTTTGGTGATTATGGCTCACAGTTTATGAAAACCCCAAATAAAAAATAAATTAGAGAATATTTTATGAAATCAATAAACAATTCCATCATCAAAATGATAACAAATAAAGGTTTAACATATCTTGCTTTGCATGTAATAAGACTAGGTAAAAATAAATTCACTTTTACACCATATTCTAGTTGAATTATTGAAATAAATTCACTTTTACACCATATTCTTCACCTGTGGGTTATACATCTTGGTGGACATACATAGCATAGGAGGATATTTCAGTTGCTAGTATGGTTGGCTGTCTGTACAGTCATGCAAGTTCAATGCTATTAAAGCACTTTAAACTTTAAATCAAAGCATTTTGTTTTTTCATATAAAATAAACACATTTTTATGCACTGCGCTGCTGAAATCGGGGCGTCCCTTATTTCTATTTCTGAAAGGTGGCAACCCTATCAGGGACACCACCTACGCGTGTTACATTCAGGGACACCATGACCCCAACAAATGTCCCCGCGGTGCGTTCACTGACCTGGGCGCCAGCGTGTCACCTCCAGTAACTCCTCTGCTGTTTGACATTCAGCAGCGTCTCCTCCCCTCCCTACACACACACACACACACACACACACACACACACACACACACACACACACACACACACACACACACACACACACACACACACTCTTGTTCAGCTCTGAGGGAACTGTTAACCTGTGAGTGTGTTCAGGATGAATCTTCTCTCCTGGAGTCTCGGAGGATCCTCTTCTCTTCCAGCGGAGGATGAACGAGTGGGGGGGACGGGGGAGGATAGCTAGTTATGGAGGATGCGGCTCCGCTGCAGCTGATGGATGGAGTGATAAAGAGGAGAATAAAAGGAAGTGAAACGAGGTAGTTGAGCTGAAGGACGCCGGTTCAGGCTCCGAGTTCAGACGTTTAATGAGACACTTTCAAGGCTGAGGGGACGGACACTCTCACCTCGTCCTCCAGCAGAGACGCCGGGGACGATGGGGACACAGGAGACGCTGGAGACAAAAACGTCCAGGTCTTCACCTCGTCCTGACTCCAGCAGAGACGCCGGAGATACCGGAGACACCGGAGACACCTGAGACACCAGAGACCCAAGAGACGCAGGAAACCCAGGACACGCCATAGACGCCAAAGACGTCAGAGAAGCCGGTGTTGTGATCAAATTCATCACGCCGGGTTCTTAAATTGAGCTGGAAAAGGTAAATAAGACACAAAACTGGGATAGAATTAAAGTAGGCCTCATGAGTGAGATCGGCAGAGCAGGCTCCTGCAGCCTGCTTGGTCAATCGTCCCGCCAGATCTGCCGGTCTCTGTCCTGAGAACACATTTTATTACACTTGAGAAAGGGGGGTAAATAGCCCAACTTGTTTTATTGCTCAGGGGCCTCTCTCCTTATCAGTGTCTGGTACAGCATGGTACTTTCAGTGAAAAGACACCTTAGTTTCACATACAGAAACATTTAGTTAATCAGCACATGCAGTTTACATATTCAGTTTGATTTTAAACTATTCTTTATATAATCCATCATAACACCGGAGACGCCAGGGACGCAAGATACGCAGGAGACGCTGGAGACGCCAGAGAAAGTCAGAAACGCTGGAGACGCCTGAAACAACAGAAACACCGCCGGAGACGGCGGAGACGGCGGAGAAGCCAGGGATGCTAGAGACACAGGAGACACCTGATACACCGGAGACGCCGGACGTTCGAGCGTCGGGGCTTCCTTCAGATGCTAAACATTAAACAGGTGGATTTTTCTATTGTGTTTTCAGCCCCCACGAATAACCAGGTTCCTTGAATGACCACCAAACGCTTGCCGTCTCCATGGCAACCGTTCACGTTCCATCATCAGCACCAGCTTCGGGTTGGCCTCTACCAACCAGGGGCCTGGGGGCAGAGCCAGCCGGGGGCCGGAGGCGGAGCCGGTCGTCAGGGGCTCGTCCGGGAGCTGAACGTTGGTTCTGGTCCACGGCTCCATGTTCTGGTCATGTGACGTCCTCAGAACTCTGAGTTATCAAAGGGAGACTTCCTGTTTCCAGTGGCTGAGGCCTGACCGTCTGATGAAGATGATGATGAATCATCATCCTCATCTTCATCTTCATCATCATTGATGATGATGATGAAGATGAAGATGCCGAGCCTCCCGGCGGCCGACAGTGATCTGATTAGAGGTAATGAACGTCAGCAGAGATGGACTCGTTCCTCTGTACTCGGCTGCTCCGTCCTGCTTCCTGATACGACGGTCGTCTCACTCCGACTCGTTAACGACTCGTTAACGAGCAACTATGAATCATTCATTCACTCATCCAGAGTTGCTGGTTGAATTATCTCTGGTTGTTTAAAAAAGTCACGAGACGAGTGGAACGACTGTTTCAGCTTCGTTCCAGTTGTTCATCTGTTAACTAACATTCCCTTCCTCCATCCCTCCATCATCCATCCATCCATCCCTCCATCCATCCATCATCCATCCATCCATCCATCCATCCCTCCATCATCCATCCATCCATCCCTCCATCCATCCATCATCCATCCATCCATCCATCCATCCATCCCTCCATCATCCATCCATCCATCCATCCCTCCATCCATCCATCCATCCATCCATCCATCCATCCATCCATCCATCCATCCATCCATCCATCCATCCATCCATCCATTTATCAATCCATCCATCCATCCATCCATTTATCAATCCATCCATCCATCCATCCATTTATCAATCCATCCATCCATCCCTCCCTCCCTCCCTCCATCCATCCATCCATCCATCCATCCATCCATCCATCCATCCATCCATCATCCATCCATCCATCCATCCATCCATTTATCAATCCATCCATCCATCCATCCATTTATCAATCCATCCATCCATCCATCCATCCATCCATCCATCCATCCATCCATCCATCCATCCATCAATCTATTCATTAAAACCATCCATCCATCCATCCATCCATCCATCCATCCATCCATCCATCCATCCATCCATCAATCTATTCATTAAAACCATCCATCCATCCATCCATCCATCCATCAATCTATTCATTAAAACCATCCATCCATCCATCCATCCATCCATCCATCCATCCATCCATCCATCCATCCATCCATCCATCCATCCATCCATCCATCAATCTATTCATTAAAACCATCCATCCATCCATCCATCCATCCATCCATCCATCCATCCATCCATCCATCCATCCATCCATCAATCTATTCATTAAAACCATCCATCCATCCATCCATCCATCCATCCATCCATCCATCCATCCATCCATCCATCCATCCATCCATCCATCCATCCATCCATCCATCAATCTATTCATTAAAACCATCCATCCATCCATCCATCCATCCATCCATCCATCCATCCATCCATCCATCCATCCATCCATCCATCCATCAATCTATTCATTAAAACCATCCATCCATCCATCCATCCATCCATCCATCCATCCATCCATCCATCCATCCATCCATCCAAATTAGCATCTATTCCCAGGCGAAAAAAAAGTATACTTTAGCATAATAAATTTAAGCACACTTTAGTATACTTCATAAGCACATAATTATTGTACTCAAAGTGTGTTATTTTCGAGTACTAAAAACGTACTTAGTATACTAATGATATATCATTAGTGCTACTTAAGACATACTTAAATACAACTTAGTGTACTTGACTGTACTATTTTGAGACACCATTAAGATCAACTTAAACATACTTAAGTACAATTTTCTCTACTAATACTGTACTTATTTAAAATGTTCTTTAATTCGATTTAAAGTATACTTTAATCCACTTTTCAGATTACTATTAATACATTTAGAATATACTGGAAATGTATTTCTATTTTAATCATAATGTGTTGCCATTGCATTTTAAATATATTAAAAAAAAAAATTAATAAAAATTAAAAAGTTGTACTTAAGTATATTATATTTCATCTTAATGGTGTCTCAAAATAGTACAGATAAGTACACTAAGTTGTACTTTAGTATATCTTAAGTAGCACTAATGATATATCATTAGTATACTAAGTACATTGTTAGCACATCGAAAATAGTACACTGTGAGTACACTAATTATGTGCGCAGGAAGTATACTAGATGTACTTCATTAAAATACACTTCAATAGTACACAGAAAGTACAATTATTTCATAATTAATTTGAATTTGGAATGAGTTTTAAGTAAACATAAAAAATAATTAGAACATACTTGGAGTAGAAAAAAAGTTTATTTTTAACATGCACGGCATTGCAGGAAAAATATGCATAAATCAAGTACATTTAAGTACAACTTAAAGATGTAAAGTTTAGTGTTGGTACAGTACATCTAAACAACATTTTCAAACAGTTGCTCTTCATCGTAACATTTTTTTTCAAATTTGGATCATTTGACCCCAGATAATTATTTTTAGTAATATTAAGTTCACAAAAAAAAGAAAAAAGTTTATCAACAAATTTTACAGAGACCTGAACAGCTTGATCTTCAGAAGAAACAATAGATGTGCTAGCTGTGCACCGCAGAGAAGCTAGTAATGACAGAAATTAACATTAAACTGACTTTTGAAACATGGACACAGTTTGTGTAAACTCAAAATGTATGTCCACCAAAAAATAAACAAACAAAAACTATTACAACCAGTTACTGATGTTACTGCTTACTGTTTCTTTTTGGTCACAAAATTCTCATCGTTACATTTTCTCCGAATCACTGCTCTCACATCAGACACAGTTGTTCCTGGAAATTCAGCAATAACTGTATCTGTAAAATAGAAAAGGACAAATAAAATGGTATTACAAATCATGCTTTTCCAAAGTTATCACATTAGCAAGAAGGGGGCTTACATACACGAGGAAAACCTGAAACATGTTGCTTCTGACTATGGCCAAGGCAAGGGTGGAGGCAGAAAAACAAAATGATAATAAGGAAAAATAGACTTAAACTTATAATGAAAAATGTGTCTTATCCTCCCACAATATTCCCTTATTCCTGTAAATACTTACATTTGTTTGAAGAACTTGTGATGGGTCAATCTGTGTTTCATCTTCATCTGAAGTGAGACTGGAAGTTGCAGTAATTCTTTTTTTCTGTACCGAAGAGAAAGAATGTATTATATGACAACAACATATGAACTATACCACAGATTTTTTAGAAAAACATTTCAAATATAAAACATCATAGTATTACAGTGTCATAAATTCATTAAGGATTTTATGTGTATGACATGACACTCCTCTTCTCTTTCATCTTTGCAGCCAGCAGGAGAAACAAAATGTTTTACTAGCTACTGTAGTGCATTTTGGGATATTCAAACAGATTAATTCATCACTCAAGGTTCTATAGTTTCAGACAAAAATAATTCAGTGGGTGACATTCACTTCATATCATTTTTCATAAACAAGATGACGAGACAATATTAAAAGCATAACCAACCTACAAATATGGATTTCAGTGAATCAAGACTGGTAAGTATAAGAAATGGAGCAGCATTTTGAACCTACAGGTGTTTTAATCTAAGTTTATTTTCTAAATAAACTACCAACACAAGCAACAAAAATAACCTTTGGTTTGCTTCCGTCATATGTTGTGGTACAAGGTGAGGTCCTTCTCCTTGCAACTGCCATGTGCCAGATGTCTTCATCCTTGAGGAAGGCTTCTTTTCTTTCCATCAACTCCTTGTAGTTGTCTGTAACCACAACCATACATCAGACAAACTGTCAAAACCATGTTTTTTCCCTCTTTTGCTCAATATTTTAGATATTTTGTATGTCTCGTGAAATGCACCACGATCAATCTAATATTATACACAACAAGTCACTTTAAGTCTTTTTATAAAGACAGTTACATAAAAATTTAAATTACATACAAGGTTAACATTAACAATCATTAGCATGAGCCACTGGCAAATTCTTTATCAAATAATCACTAACACTTGCTGGCTGGCAAGTGCTAGCAGAACAAATTTGTACAAACAATTTTGTTCTTGTTCTTTTCTTTACATTGTGGCAATTGTCCATTTATGGTTAGCACCACACAAAACTTTAGCTAAACATGCTCCACACAGCATGCTCACGAATGTTCGCACTAATTGACGCATTAGCTGCAGCCAACTAGTTAGCTATTAGCTAATGCAGCATGTGAATGATTACTTTGCCTATTAACTTGTTTAGTCATTGTAGAAATAATATTCATTCATAAAATACTTCACACCATGCACGAGCAGTACAAACCTCGAGTAGGAGCGGTTTTGCGGCCACCTTGTCTTTAGGTGCTTTCCTGGTCGGCCAGCACACTTGTATCCATCCGTCTTCACTCGACAGGTCCGGCCGTTTTAATACCTGAACAAGCTGCTGTCTGTACTGAGGTGTCACAATGTCAGTACTTTCGACGTGAATTGTGTTGTCCCTAAAATAAAACATCCCGAACTTGCATTGCGCCATTGTCGACTATGACGACGTTTCCTTCAGCTTCATTCAAGCAGGCTGCATTCGGGGGAAACCAATCAGCGGCAGCGCAGCCGCGAGTAGGCTACTTCAGGGTCAATTTGAAAAATGTGAAAAATGCACCACATGCAAATTTTCACTGCCAAATTGTAAAAAATAGGGATTACATATCAGTGTGTATTCTTGGTGTGCCTTAAAACAAAAATGGTAATAGTAATAGTCTAACAGTTGTGGTATAACAAAATACAAACAAAATCATAGGGGTGAATACTTTTTCAAGGCACTGTACCTGGCCTCAAAATGTTGAACTTTAACAAACTGTTTTCATGCAAAATCAAAGACTTAATTTTTCAGTTATGTTATGTGTTTTTTGATTGCTGTAAAATGTAAGTGAAACAATCCAAGCTTTGGAATATGTACTTTCCATGTGATGATAAGAAATACACAAGGTTGTACTGTTTTTTTAAATTAGAAATACTGGTGACTACTGCATTATATAAAAGCATATGGTCAATTGAAAGGTGCTCTATGTTGTTGCTGTTCATGTTTATTCATAATTCACCATTAAATTTGAAGAATAGATGGATGGATTTTTAAGTATTGCATAAAAACAACGGTGGTGTTGAAGTAATCCAAATGTACTTTGTATCACTAATTGCTAACATTTTAAAATTGAAATAGAAATGTAAGGATATTTTTTCAATTAGAAAAGGTATTGTTACATAACAGCAATGTTGCATTTTGCTAGTAAAATACAATATTTTAAAAGGTTGAAGAGAAAGGGTCAGCTAAAGAAATTAACTGTTATTCTACATGCTTTTAAACTGATCTAAGCACAAGAAATGGCTAAATAAATACTGATTAATTTGTTCTGGTTTATAGTGTACTTATGAAGAATACACTAATTTACCACTGAAGTAGTTTTTAATTATTAATACACTTATTTTAAGTGCACTTTAACACTACTATGCTAACAATGATATGAAAAAAAATGTTATAAAAGTAAACTTATAAAAAGGTTGCTAAAAGTGCACTTAATAAAAGTAGATGCAAATATACTAAAATTAAACTTATATTTAAAGCATTCAAAGTACATAATAAATGAATATACTAATAAAACACTTATATATATTTCAATGTTAGTATATTTTATATGAATGTACTTAATATGAATTTAAGTATTAGTACAAAGTAGTGTACTTTATCTAAGTAAACTTAAGTACTACTGAGGGAATAATACATTTGTAATTAATACATTTATAATATATTTTTGGTTTACTTTATTTTAACACATTAAGTCCAAATGTGCTGGAAATGTACTTTCAGAAAATTAAGTACATTTTTAGTACATTAAAGTATATTACTTTTTTACCTGGGTTTACATCTCTATATTTTCACCTGATGAGATACATGAGAAGTTCAACCTGTACAGTCGTCATGGAGACAACATCCACCTCAGGAGACTGTGAAAAGGTAAAGTTGGACATTTTCAACTGGGGATTGAGTTCCTCTTGGATCCAGGCCCCCTAGTGGTCCGTGAAGGAACTGCAACAGCTCTTAAAACCTTGTTTTTGTTCTAAATTTCTCTGTTAATCGCTCGTCTCATCCGTGTCGGGTTTTTAAGACCCTGGGGCTCCTTGTGCTGAAGGTGACCGCGGTTCTGGCCAGTTCTGGCCGGTTCTGGCCACCCCCCCTCACGAGCAGATTGTAAACCGGCGAGCTGAGACCGATGGAGGTGGAACAACCGTCCGGAGGAGGTCTGCTCTCGGACCAGCTGCCCCCCCGTCACGCCTCATTTGTCTTCATCGCGGCCCGCTGGACTCGTCTGGACCGCAGCTCCCGGTCCTGGAGCTGGAGCTGGCAAGACCTGCCGGGTCTGGACCCCCCCACCGGCCGGGAGGGGGGTACCGAGGGACCGGCGGCGCAGGCCTGCAGAACGGCAATATGAGCTGGAAGTGTGGGACAACTCAAGCGTGATGTTGGACCCAAACCTGCTGCTCTGTATTGATTGGACCCCCCCGCCCCCGCCTCTATCAACACGGTGACGGGTGGTTGGAGGATGATGGAGAGGAGGACGGTGACCTTTCACTTCTCTGACGGAGAGTCTGGAGGTCGCTGACGGATGAAGCGCCGGTTTCTCTCAAAGTGAGATAAATACCAAACTATTTTTACTGCAGAGTCTGAACTCTGCTGACGGAGACGAGTGTCGAGTGTCTGGAGGAAAAACAGCACAGACCTGGGTCTGTTCCATCAATCATCCATCCATCCATCCATCCATCCATCCATCCATCCATCCATCCATCCATCCATCCATCCATCCATCCATCCATCCATCCATCCATCCATCATCCATCCATCCATCCATCATCCATTCATCCATCCATTAATTAAAACAATCCGTGATCTTTGTGTCCACCGGAGCTCGTACCTGCGGACTTGGAGCAACGTCAGAAGGATTACGTTAGTTAGCATCGTAGCTTAGCATGTGCTAAAGCTGCTAACTTTTGTTTGCTCCGGCTATTTTTGGGACTAACTTGGGGTTGGGCGGAGTCAGTTCCTTCCAGTATGTGCTCCGCCCATTTTTGGAGTCACTCAGGGTTGGGCGGAGTCAGTTCCTTCCAGTATGTGCTCCGCCTATTTTTTGGACTAACTCAGGGTTGGGTGGAGTCAGTTCCTGCTAGTATGTCCTCTGCCCATTTTTGGATAACCTCGGGCGTGCTCCGCCCATTTTTGGGACTAACTCCAGGTTGGGCGGAGCCAGTTCCTGCCAGTGTGCAGTTGTCCTGAGCGACGCCAACGGAGGTCTGTCCACTTCTTCTTGTAGAGTCTGAGCTCGTCCCCAAACGCCACATCAGTGAGATTCATGAGCCTGTTTCTATAAGTTCTCTTCTCTTAACCTCAAATCTAACAGCAACTTTAGATCTTTATCCTCCTCTCAGAGTTTCCGGCTCCCCCGGACTCAGATAACGGAGGTCCGGCGTGTCACCACCTCTGACTCTGAAGCCTTTAATGTGGCAGTAAAACTATAATGGATCCATTAAAGCACTCCGACCACAGAGGGGGGGGCGAAGGCTTCACTCGCTCTGCAGGCTGCGAGGTAATTAGAAGAGACTGACCTAATTAAGTTGCGGGACTGGGACTCGACTAATGCCTCTTCCTTTGAATTACAGCGTCGGACTGTCTGTCACAGTTTATTAGCGCGCTGCTGCCCTCACTTCGCCTCAAACGGCCACTTTTAACCGCCGTCGGCGACTTTATAACGTTCAGGATTCAAGGCTAACGCTAATTTATGGAGCTGCAAAGATGCTCAGATGAGAAGAAAGTGAAGCATTAGATGGGAAAGTGAAGCCCCGGGGGGGTAATTCTTTAAACGAACACGCAGTTTAAACTAAAATGGATTAATCGCTTTAGGGGCGGGGGTTCACCGTGGGGGCGGAGCTTCGCCTTAGGGGCGGAGCTTCGCAGCAGCACGCACACGAAGAAGTGAAACAAGTCATTTATCAGCAGAATAAAGACTAATTCATCTCCACGTCTGAAATTACAGACAGTTTATAGGAGGAATGTGGGCGTCTGGCAGTGGCGGCGTGGGAATCTCAGGGTCGGAGGTCAAGCCCCACCCCCTCCTTGGCGGCTGGTTGTTTTGCTCATAGACATACATACGTAGACGCCGCATCGAGTGTTCTTGCTGCTGCGATACGTCAACGTCGCCGCCATATTGGATGTGGCAAGACTGCGTTGTAAACTAATACACGTGAATGGACTTATTTTCATAAAGCGCCTTTCTACAAAGAAATTTACGTTTTACGTCTCATTTATTCATTCACACACGCACTAATATACTTGGGAAACAGTTAGGCACCAAATATAATATATTTAATTTTCTCAGATCGCAAAAATAAGAACTTTATTGACCCCACATAGGAGTAATTCATGTTATATCAGCTATAGAGAACAAGGTAGTGCCGAAAAACAATATATATCCCCCCTCACAAAAATAAGAAAAATAGGGAAACGTATTTCATCAACAAAGCATGTTATTTTATTGTCTGAAAAATGGCAAAAATAAGAACTTTATTGATCCCACATAGGAGTAATTCATGTTATATCAGCTATAGAGAACAAGGTAGTGCTGAAAAACAATATATGTCCCCTGTCAGGGTTTGACATTCCCCCCAGCTTTCAGTTTCTGTTTTGCCCCGCCTGTGTCCCATCTGCCCTGATTGTCTGCACCTGTGTCTCGTCGTGTCTCGTTATCCCCTGTGTATATCTGGTCTTGTCATTCCATTGTTCCCTGTCGGTCCGTACTGTTTTGTCCTCCATGTTTCCTGCCACGTTTTTCCTGCTCAAGTTTTTTTTTTTTTTTATCCCTGTTTAGTTTCTTTTGATCCTGCCAAGCAGCGCTTTGTTTTTGGTTTTCTGGAACAAATCCTTGGTTTTTGCAACTCCTGCCTCCTGCTCTCCTGCGTTTCGGTCCACACCATACACCAGACGTGACATCCCCTCTCACAAAAATAAGAAAAATAGAGAACAATAGATCAGCAAAACAAATTTAAAATGTTTCAAATAACAAAATAACATATTTGAACCATTTTTCAGACAATGAAATGTATGATATGTTTTGTTGATGAGAAAATATGTTTCTCTATTTTTCTTATTTTTGTGAGGGGGGATATATATAGTTTTGCGGCACTACCTTGTTCTCTATAGCTGATATAACATGAATTACTCCTATGTGGGATCAATAAAGTTCTTATTTTGGCCATCTGAGAAAATTAAATATATTATATTTGGTGCCTAACTGTTTCCCAAGTATATTAGTCCGTGTGTCAATGAATAAATGAGACGTAAAACGTAAATTTCTTTGTAGAAAGGTGCTTTATGAAAATAAGTCCATTTACTTGTATTAGTTTACAGCGCAGTCTCGCCACATCCAATATGGCGGTGACGTTGACGTACGGCTCAGCGCTCGATGGGGCGTCTATGTATATATGTCTATGGTTTTGCTGTCATGAATTTGGACACAAAGCTGTCCGACCACTGACAGCATGAAGCTTCATGGGTAAACAGCTGAGGGGGGGGGCTCTGAGGTGGAACCACGGTAACGAGCCATCCATCACTGACGTCGCCCTCCGGCAGTGAAGGTGCCCCGGCCCGAAGGTTGCCTCCCTTAACAGCTGCCAGATACCCTCCTCTCATCATCAAAACATAATTTTTTTTGGGTAGTTATTTGCACTTGTGTAATCTGCTTCTACTTACTTCTATCTGCTAAAGAAGTAGCGTATTCTTCTTTGCATTTATTTTGTCTTAGTTTTGATTCTAATTCCGGTTAGAGCGGTGGAAGAAAAATCCACAGAATAGCCGCACCTTTGTATAAGCTGCATGGTTGAAAACCTATGAAAAAAGTAGCGGCTTATAGTCCAGAAAATACGGTACATACTGCAAAATTGAAAAAAAAAACGATTCACATTTTTTTTGTAGTTATTTGCATATTTTAGCAACTTATTTAGTTAGTATGGATGCATAGTTTTGATGCATAGAAGATAAAAATATTACATAAAAATGCAGTACAGTTCAGGGAATAGAATAAAATAGAATAGAATAGAATAGAATAGAATAGAATAGAATAGAAAGCCTTTATTATGCATGTAAACAAAGACAATGAGTGAATGAGAGAATACTAATGCACATGAATGAGTGAAAGAATATTGCACTTGAATGGATGGAAGAACATTGCACATAAATTAGTAAAGAATATTGCTCATAATGGATGAACGGCACCGACGACCCGGATCTGCAGGCAGTTTCTGGGTCCGAGGGACACAGATTTGTGTAGGAGGCTACTACGCTGCAGATGGACAGAACAGAGCGGCCCGTGGATCAGTGACTCTGAGACCGAGGAAGAGCTGCACTCATGATCCCACCTTTAGTTGCATGTCTGGGTCTATTTCAATCCCATTTCGTCTTGCCAGAGCTGCAGGAGGCAGGAAGTAGCCGCTCTGACAGGCGGCTGCAGAGTCGGGCCTCAGACTTTCTCAATCTTCCTCAACCCTCTTCAACCCTCCTCAGACCTCGACGTATAGAAAATAGAAAAATAGACGTTTCCTCCTGATTACAACACCTGGATAGTCCCTGAAACGTTAAGAAGTGGTTGAAGCTTCACAGACACAAGTTTTCAGGACAGTATTTGGCATGAAATGGAAAAAAATAGAGGTATATTGACATATAAAATTAATTTGGTGAGAAAAAAACAGGAAATCTCTTGTGACATTTTCTTTCAATTTACATTTCCGACTCCTCTGATTCAGGCTTGTACCTGAACAAAGCTGGTGGAGCTTTATTTTCTCAGCAAAAGTAAATAGAGATCAGAAAAGTTCCTCTTTTTAAGGCCGTCTTTGTGCGTTCGTGGGTTCAATCTGGTATCAATCTGAGTTTCCGTTGAAGGAGTCTGCAGAGCCTCTGCTGCTGTTTTTTCGGGGATTTTGAGGTTTCTCTGCAACAACAGGTCTGAATTATTCTGCGGAGGAGCTCTGCGGCTTTGTGAGTCCCTGATTGGAGAGCAGATAGATTTCCTGCTCCCCCGCGGCTGCAGACGCTCCTCTGATAAACACCAGCCGTCGTCTCGAGCCCTCGGAGCCTCAGAGCCTCAGACTCACCTTTTGTCTGTAGAAAGAGAAAACCAATGTGGGTCGAGCGGAGACCGGATCAACGGCGGCGTCTCGTCTCCGCCGGATTATTCATCATTCACCTGCCGCTCGGCTCCCTGCCCTCACGGCGGCCAGCACAAATTGGATTTTGTCCATTGCAAAAGCTTATCAGAAGAAAGCAAAAACAATCTTTACACAGTTTGCCGTGCAGACAAAGGCCGTCCTTCATGCGTCTCCCTGCGGTGAACCGCGAGAAGACGCTTCATCCTCCTCGACCCTCCATCACCTCCACGAAAAGCTCAGCGATTGTTGTTCGGAGCATCACACAGTCGGCCAGAAAACACCTCAACTTTGGCTCTAATTCACTCGTTTCTCTGAGAGATCCAACTGATTCAATCTTCAAATGTTAATTTGAGTTTATTTCAAAGCAGCACTATGTAACTTTTCCACCTTAATATCATATTTCCAGAGTCATTGTGATGGTACATCAACTTCCAACAGGTTTAATGAACCTCTGTCATGGTCTGAGGGGTCTATATCTCCTTCACTGGCACTATGTAACTTTGAGGAGCATGGCTTTGACTGCTTTACGGCATACATCACTTCCCCCTCCTTCCCCATTCGTAGTGGAGACCAAAGCTGGGCGGGGCGTGGAGCGCAGAGCTCAGCAGAAGCTGGTGTCATGGCCGAAGCAGCGAAAAAAACGAAGAAAATAAAAGTTTTATCGGAGGAGGCGAAAAAAGGAAAGCGGGAGAGTAACAAGCTAAATGCCCAGACAAAAAAAAAGATAGAGATAGAGTTCTATGTTCAATAAGAATCAAAATTAGAATGTCTCACATACAGGGGATTCGTCTTGGGTTCTAGTATTTTTCCTGAGAACTGTAAAATTGTGCAGGGCTGATCTGCAAAATATAAGGAATGGGCATTCAGTTATTCACAGGTTATAAAGTATTTTTTTATTTTGTCAGTAAGTATGTTGGACTACTAATTTATGACAAAGTCCCTCTAAAAAACGTTTTTAGTTTGGGGCGCATTATCTCGCTGAAACACTTCACTAATAAAACCAAGTGGAACTTAGTGATTTTCAACATCGTCATATTATATTGTTTAGCCAAAAATAGATACATCACCTCTTCACTATCCATCCTGCAAACGACCGCTGAAAACAGAAAAGTAGTTTTGAAAGTCCGTCCCGTCTTATTTCATTTACTATCAAAACAAATGCAGCGACGGGGACAGGAGTTTTCCGGCAGTACGCGCTGGTGCTCATGGGAAACGTAGTGTTCTTTCTGGTAAAGCACTACCGCTTTTGTCCAAAGGAGCCGCCAAACTCAACAAAAGCTCAAAGTTACATTGTGCTGCTTTAACAAACAGAGAAAGAGATGAACCAAAAATACAGTAAATACAACTTTTCCTCCACTTGGACACAAGAGGACAACTGATGACAGATTGAAGAGACGGATGATACAGATGGAAACCATGGAAACCACAGCTGCTCTGCTGAGTCTGGTACTGGTACTGGTACTGGTACTGGTACTGGTACTGGTACTGGTCTTCGACCTTCAAGAGACGAATATGCTGCCCGGTGCCTTGAAATCTAATCATGGACCCAAAACTGTGGTTTGTTCCACATTGTATGTTTATTTATTTCTGTTGATCAACTGGTTTTAGCATCAAGGGGTTTGTGGAGACGGTTCTTGGTGGTGGAGACGGTTCCTAATAGTGTTGGAGATGGTTCCTGATCACATGACCTCCTGAGTCTGGGCCTCTGAAGGGCCTCCGATGACAGATTAGCAGTAGGAGGAAGCTGATTGGGCGGTGAGAGACTGACCGCTGACGACGACCTCGTCTGCCTGGAAGACTCGTTATGGTAGAAAGTTGTTTTTCTGTTGTTTTTTGAGCAGTTACACAGGTCAGTGTGTGCATTAGTGTGTGTGTGTGTGTGTGTGTGTGTATTAGTGTACATGTGTGTGTGTGTGTGTGTGTTGATGAGTTGTGGGGCCCTTCTCCTCCCATCAGCTCTGAATCCATCACCGCCGCCGGCTGCAGGTCGTAAACACCGACTCGTTCACCGCAGGATTGATGTGTGTGTGTTTCACGCCGGCGGCTGCGACGGCTTTCCTCCATCACGGGGACGTGGAGTCCAGGCGTCATCGTCACCTCCTCCTGGGGCTTGGTCTGGGTCTGAGTATGTGTCTGGTTCTGCAGATGGGTCTGGATATGGTTCTGGTTCTGGGTCCTGGTCTGGGTGAGCAACACTTTACGTCTCGTAGCTCCAGTGTTCTCCTCATGGGGGCCCTCCACGCCGGGAGCTTGGTCTGCCTACAGGGGACTGTCCTGGCCTGGATAGTTGGGGGTCCTGCTGTCCAAGGGGCCTCATTTATAAAGCTTGCTTGCGCACAAAACAGGGCTTGAAAGATGCACAAGCCACCTCCTACGCAAAGGTTGGGATTTAAAAAGAAAAAACTAACCGAAAAATGTGTGTATCTTTACGCCAACCCTGACCCTCCCGCAGGAACAGTCACATGGGGAACTGGCGACGCAGACGGTGAGGTGGTGAAATGAAGCCAGATTCATGTCATACTTTTAATGTCATCACATATCAGACTTAGATCCATGTATACCCAAGCCGGTGTTCTGCCGAGGTGTCCTACCTCGGCAGAAAATACTACCGTACGATCCCCATTTCTTTTATCTCAGTTTCTTTTTTTTCAAAGGCTTTTTCATGAAAATAGACGATTTAACAGCAGGAAGTCAGAAAGTGCTTCACATAGATCTATGTGTACGACGCTTCGGCGGAAGAAAAAAAATGTCAGATCACGCTTCCACATAGATAAATGTTGATGTCTATGTGGGTATTTTCATCTG
Organism: Cololabis saira; assembly: GCF_033807715.1. Taxonomy (NCBI): domain Eukaryota; kingdom Metazoa; phylum Chordata; class Actinopteri; order Beloniformes; family Belonidae; genus Cololabis; species Cololabis saira. Next base: position 35,276,379 of record NC_084609.1, on the reverse strand, counting down.
TCAAACCATGCTACCGGCGTGTCCGCGGTGCAGGACACGCCGTGCCGGTGTCGTGCCAAAAAGAGATTGCCTGCCAGGATCTGATTTCTCCGCTGAAAATGGGTCTTTTCACCTGCCAAAAATTGATTGAAGGCCAAATACAGTTAATGAAAGGTTGTTTCTACCTAAATATGATTTGATCTCATTCTTGAGCTTCATAATCTGATAATCTCACTCGCTTTATTTTTGTTAGTGATGCCATTACTGTGACCACCAAATAATGTGGTTTTCCTGGCCTCCACCTCATCCACAACATCTCCATCTCAGTCTCAGTCTCATGAAATTTAGTGGCACATTGGCTCGACACGTCTCATTCATCCTGACGCACCGCAGAAACAGGCTGCAGGAAGCCGCTGCGCATGCTCAGCAGGCTCATTCATATGCAAATACAATCATCAAGTGCTTTGCATTGCCCATTTATGGTAGAAAGTGGGGGTGTAGAGGGCGGGATATGAGGTGAATTCACCTGCGCAACTTTCCAGCTGGAATGTGATTTATAAAGCGAACATTGCGTGCACGTGTGCGTGCACACGGTTTTATAAATCCGGATTTTTTTTTTGCGCCCGACATTTTCGGCTTTTGGGTTTACGTGCACTTTTAGTATGAATCCTACACACTCTTTTATAAATGAGGCCCCAGGCCTGGATAGTTGGGGTTCCTGCTCCGGGGCTTTATAGCCGTGGTGTGGGCCCATCTCTCTCTGGGTCGGCAGGGTCTCTACGGCGGCGTCCCCTGTAGTCGTGGGCTTGGACGGCTCTCAGTGTGGATGGTGTTTCCTCACCTGGTCTATCGGTGCTCAGCCATACTCCATTTTTATCACAAGGGTGGGGGTGCCGGGTGTGTATGCATCTGTATAGTATGCTGTGTGTATGTGTGTGTTTGTCGCATGAATGAGGGTACGGGGAGTGGGGGGGTCAAGGGAGACAGTTTCTTTTTATGTATTAATGTAAAGCACTTTGTCTTGCACTCCAGCTGCATGAAAAGTGCTATATAAATAAATAAAGTTTAAGTTGTCTCCATCTGCAGCTCCTTAACTCTGTATCCACCTAAACCAGGGGTGGCCTGGCTTGCAAGCCGCATGCGGCTTTTTGCCCGGTGTCATGCGGCTCTTGCAACTTTATTTGATAGATGCAGTGAAAGACAGACAAGAAGGAAGTGGGGCAAAATATGCCACGACTGGAATCAAACCCGCATCGCTGTGCAGGGGAAGGTTTACATAGTCGCCTGCTCAACCCGTTGAACTATATGGGCGCGCTTGTGAAAGTGACGGAAATAAGTTGGAGGGAAAAAAATCTACTCTCAAAATGGCAGGGAAAAAATGCACGGCCAAACGAAAATATGAAGATAAACACAGGACGTTTTTAACAGAGTGGGAGAGTTTAATATATATAATATAAATTAAATATTAATATTTAAGCAATACATGACAGGCCGTGGTATACAATCACACAGCTGAGGGGCGTTCTCCGACCCGACGCGAAGTGATGTATTGGTTTTATAAAACGGTTACCAATAATGTAAATATGAAAGAGGAATACACAATCTATTTAATGTAGTTTTTAATTAATCAGAAATACATATTATCCAGTAAAAAATAGCCCCACTGTGGAAAAAAATAGTCCCATTTCTCCAGTAAAAAATATATAATTACATACATATAAACAGTATACTGTATACATTGGTATGAAAAATAATATGCTCATTATACCACAGTTAACAACCAATCAGATTGCCGGATTTCACCTTTCCGTTTTATAATGGTATTTTTATGTCCATAGCAGGGAGTGAGGGATCATGGGTAGTTGATGTGTGCATGTGTACAATAAGGCTCTTTGCAGTAACACAGTAACCAATTGTGGCTCTTAGCCTCTGACTGGTTGGCCACCCCTGGCCTAAACATTCGGAGCTGATGAGAAAGTGTTGTCCTGCGGCCCGGATGCTTCTGGGTCTGGGTCTGGGTTTGCATATGGGTATAGGCAGTACTCGAGTTGTAAAAAAAAATCCTGGGGGATGGTGGATTTTATCATATGGGGACAGATCATTTGTGCTGATTACAAATAATATAATATATTACAAATAATAGCACTGATCAAAACACCTGCAGAAATACTGCAGGAATGACATAGCAGCAGTTAAATGCAGCCTTCTGTAAGCTTGAAATATCCACTGGACTTACATCAAATACATCAAAACACAACAATAAAAACACTTTTCTGAACTGACTTTGTAGTAAAATGGATCACTGCAAAAACTCAAAATCTTAACAAGAATATTTGTCTTATTTCTAGTTAAAATGTCTCATTTTAGTAAAAAAATCTCATTACACTTAAAACAAGACTCATCACTGGAAAAAACAACAATTTTCACCTGTTTCAAGTAGATTTTCACTTAAAATAAGTAGAAAAATCTGCCAGTGGAACAAGATTTTTTTGCTTGAAATAAGAAGATAAATCTTGTCCCACTGGTAGATTTATCACTTATTTCAAGTGAAAATTTACTTGAAACAGGTGAAAATTGTCAAATAAGTTATTTTTCTGGTGATGACTCTAAATGTTGAAATAGCAGTAAAACCACATTCATTGATGAAATGACATAAGGGATGGAAAGGAGGGATGGCAGTTTTACAGGGGGGATGATTTGGACCGTTTTTATTTCAGGGGGGATGCCATCCCCCCTCATCCCCCTGAACTCCAGTACTGGGTCTAGGTCTGGTTATGGGTCTGGGTCTGGATAAGGGTCTGCGGCCCGGATGGTTCCGGTTCTGCTGCTGAACCCGCTCAAACCTCACAAAGATGCTCCGGGGATTACGGAGCTGATTAAAGACATGATGAAGGTCTCTCCGTGGTCGTGCTGACGCTGGTGTGACTCGCTGGGGGAAACTAACGCCCACAAACCTCTTCAGGCCCAATTACCATGAGTGAATACTGTGACAGAGCAGACTCTGTCAGAGTAGCTTATATTATTGTTTTCATGAGCAAGTCTTGAGTTGGATTTCAGTCCCACAGAAGGTGCACATTCTGTTGTGACATGTAAATTAACTACTTGTGTCTATCCATGCAGATGCAGTAATTTGGGAGCGGGCATGATTGCCTGAGAGGAGCTCTGATTGTTTTATGGGGAGCACCTTGTGTATATTGTAGTGATGTTGTGATTTGCTGACTGCTTAGCCAGGGGTGGAGTCAGGAGCAGATATAAAGGGGAAATGGTTCAGTACAGAGGAGGGCTGCCATGGGGAGAGGTTGATGCCAACACCTCTGCTTAATTATGATTTCTGTTTTTTTGAGTTGCTTTGTTTTTGTTTATAGACCTAAGTTGTCCAGCCCTGGAACCACATTAAAACTTTACTTTTCATTTGCAAGCCTGCCTTTCGTCTGTCATTTCAGGGTATTTTTTTACTGACAAATAGCCTTCTACAATCCACTCGGTAACAAATACGGCGTCTGAAAGGGGGGAGGCAGCTCCAGAACTCACGACCCGTCTGGGTCCGGAGGACGACTGCAGAAGACTTTAGGAGGAGTGAACTAAGGCTCCTCTAGTACTCAGTGGCTCAACGATACCGTGTCTTTTCTGAAGAAGAAAAGATCAGATACTCAGTGAAAGGAAGCTCTAACAAATTTTATAATAAGTGGCTTCCCTTTCTTACATTCTTCCACACTCTGCAGTCCCTGCCCCTGATTGACGGACCCCCCCCTCTCTCTTTTCTCTTTCTTCTTCCTTTTTATTTGTTTACTTTTTCTTTGTTTTTTTTTGTTTTCCTTTTTATTGATCCATTTTTTTACGGAAGAGTATTAGGACCAGGCAGGAGAAAAATTAAAATATTTTAGAGCAGGAAGATTTTTTTTTCATTATGCACTTCGAGAAAAAAGTCAAAATGTTGAGAAAAACGTTGAAATGTCGAGAAAAAAGTTGAAATGTCGAGATTAATGTTGAAGTACAATTTCGAGAAAAAAGTCTAAATGTATTTCAACTTTATTCTCGAAATCTCGACTTTATTCACGACATTTCGACTTTTTTCTCGAAATCGATTTCAACATTAATCTAAACTTTTTTCTCGACATTTCGACTTTTTTCTCAAAGTGCACAATAAAAAAAAATCTTCCCCTCTCAAATATTTTTTCTCCTGCATGGCCCTAATACTCTTGCATAATTTTTTAATTTATACTGTGTAGCTTTAACTACTTAATTATTACTTAAAATAATTTTCAGTAATTTATATATCATTATTAATATTTTTGTTGAATTGTGTAATGTTTTGTCCTTAAATCAAGAAAAACATCCTAGGAGGTCGACTGTATATCTTTTTCTCATTCCATCGAGATGCACAGTATTTTTATGGTGTCAAATATCCTATATATTGTAGATACAGAAATGATATGATACTCAATGTAAATGTGTCATTGATTCCTGTTCTACTGTGCCTTACCCCCTAATAAAAATATATACATAAAAAAAAAGACTTTACGAGGAGTCCTGATGAGGCGACGCCTGCAGAAGCCTGAGGGGTCACATGACCTCCGAACATAAACACGACTCCTCGCCAGGTCTGATGGTATCAGGCGGCGCCGCAGCCTCGGAGGTCAGCGTCTGGACGCCGTGTCCCCCATCATCCCCTGACCTCCCTCCTCCTCCTCCGCCGGAGGTTATCGGACAGCCGGCCGAGTGTCTGTGCTGCGGGGAATTGAGGGCAACCCCCCCCCCGCTGCACGGCCTGATGGGAAGGCAGGGACGATGCGCTCTAATGGAAACTAATTACAGAGCCATCAGAGCTGAAGGTGAGGCGACGCCAAGGTGAGAGGATGAAGACGAGGACTTGCAGCGAGGAAGGTTTCAGCTGAGACTCACCTCCACCACACACACGCACGCACGCACGCACGCACGCACGCACGCACGCACGCACGCACGCACGCACGCACACACACACGCACACACTGCTGTCACTGTGGGGACATTGCATTCACTTCTATTCTTCTTCTTTTACAGACAAACACAAACCTAAACCCTAAACTTTAGTCCCGACATGCTGAGGCCTGTTTCTGAGATCTCCGCCTAAAATTGATGTAAATAATTTAAAACACGTATCTCAACGTAGCAGCACGTGGTTAACACACGTGTCCATGTTACCGGGCGTAACTGAAGACGAGCAGCACAAATATCACAAAACCTTCAACCTTTTATGTTCAAGTCTCTGGATTCATGGATGGAAACCTAAACATTAGAGCATTTCACCGTTTATTGGACCAAAGATGATTTCCTGTTGTGTTTTAACACAAAAACATAAAAACACAACGGTTTTTGAAAAAGAGTTTGTAGGTGGACTTTTCCAAATCGCCATTTTACTACATTTGACCCCGTTCTTGTTTATTTTCAGATACCAGACTATAAAACTGGTCTTATTTGATATGATATGTGACTAAATCTATTAATCTTTTTCAAATATGTCACAGTCCAGAAGGGGATGACACAGGGGACGGAGCAGCAGGAGGAGTTGCACGTTAAAAGGGTTTGATGAACAAAAACCAAACAAACTTATGGAGAAGAACAGACGAGTAGGGAGAAAGAGAAAGACATTATACACCAACACAACCAACAGGTGCAGAAGCGACACAGGTGTAGATGAAACACAGGTGCAGATGAGAAAGGTGTAGATGAGACACAGGTGTAGATGAGACACAGGTGTAGATGAGACACAGGTGTAGATGAGACACAGGTGTGGATGAGACACAGGTGCAGATGAGACAGGTGTAGATGAGAAAAGTGTAGATGAGACACAGGTGTAGATGAAACACAGGTGCAGATGAGACACAGGTGTAGATGAGACACAGGTGTGGATGAGATAGGTGCAGATGAGACAGGTGTAGATGAGAAAAGTGTATGAGACACAGGTGTAGATGAAACACAGGTGCAGATGAGACACAGGTGTAGATGAGACACAGGTGTGGATGAGATAGGTGCAGATGAGACAAAGGGGCAGATGAGACACAGGTGTGGATGAGATAGGTGCAGATGAGACACAGGTGCAGATGAGACACAGGTGTGGATGAGACACAGGTGCAGATGAGACAGGTGTAGATGAGAAAAGTGTAGATGAGACACAGGTGTAGATGAAACACAGGTGCAGATGAGACACAGGTGTAGATGAGACACAGGTGTGGATGAGATAGGTGCAGATGAGACAGGTGTAGATGAGAAAAGTGTAGATGAGACACAGGTGTAGATGAAACACAGGTGCAGATGAGACACAGGTGTAGATGAGACACAGGTGTGCATGAGATAGGTGCAGATGAGACACAGGTGCAGATGAGACACAGGTGTGGATGAGATAGGTGCAGATGAGACAGGTGCAGATGAGACACAGGTGTGAATGAGATATGTGCCTGTGAGACACAGGTGCAGAGAAGACAGGTGCAGATGAGACACAGGTGCAGATGACACACAGGTGCATTTGAGCCTACGTTTCATGATTCTTAAAGTAGGGGCCTACGGGTGGATGCTGGTGAGATGATTTGAGTAGAAGCTTCTCTCATAGTTGTGCATCACGAGTGCAGACCAGACAGGTGGAATCAACCCAGCAAGATTTGGCAAGGGAAGTAAAAACAAAGCATGTGTGTGTGTGTGTGTGTGTGTGTGTGTGTATGTGTGTGTGTGTGTGCGTGTGTGCGTGTGTGTGTGTGTGTGCGTGTGTGCGTGCGTGCGTGCGTGCGTGCGTGCGTGTGTGTGTGAGTGTATGTGTGTGTGTGTGTGTGTGAGCTCTGCTAATCAAATATAAAACCTTACATACCTTCTGACTCCGGTCCTCAAGGGAGGCTGTCCTACAGGTGTTAGACGTCTCACACCGTGATATGAGAGACTGTGTCCTTGCTTCACGACCTTGACGACGAGCTGGAGATGCCCTTTCATCTGGATCTGATGTATTGATCCAAGGACACGTCTGGAACACGCAGGACAGCCGTCCTCGAGGACAAGACCTCGCACAAAAACCACCATCTAGTCCCTGATAAACCTAACGTGATCATGTGACCGGTCTCTCATCTGGTTTGAGACGTTTTTTTATCGTTCTGGCTGCTTTTTTTTACGATATCTGGCAACACAGATGACCTCAGAACTTCACAAGCCTGAAACTGAAGAGGACTGATATCAGAAAGAATCGCAGATCGGTTCTGGTCTTTGTAGTCGTTGGACGCCGGTGATGCAACATTCTCAGCATCTGTGCGTAATAATGTTTTCTCAGCGCTCCCATTTGCGCCGCTGCTCAATGGTGCAGCCTGATAAATTAATTACAAGCCCAGAGTAATTTGTTTTTCTGCTCCCGTGCTCATCGGCGGGTAATAAAAGTAAACCAGCGTGTGTGTTTTCAGATGTTGTGGTTCGCGCTCCGTGATCAACCAAACAAGCCGGCTGATCAATAGCAAGCTGCGCCGGAGGATTGTGGGAGTTGAACCACTGACAGGCGGCGGGCGGAGAAACAACATTTACAAATGAGGAACAACGAAGTGAAGACAGCTCATTACTGCAGCCAATGAGACGGAACTAAAATATGTGTCCTCTGCTCGGAGACGAGCACCAACTACAGACAGCCACGTCTCCGGGAAGGTGTTTAAAAGTCGTTCAGGTGAGAAACTGTCCCCCCGCTGGGCTCCAGTCATTAATAACCCCTCACTTTATCTATAAATATGGACAAAAAGACTTTAAAGGAACTTCAGAGTCCCTGGATCGAGTCCAGGCGGCAACGTCCCAACTTCAGAAAACGTCAAAAACTGAGCCAATCTTCATTGATGTCCACGTTTTGATGTTCAAGGATGTCCCACGTCCTTGGAGCTTGTCAGCATCGAGTAGGAGCAAATCAAGTGATTGATAGTCCAAGTATTACCCCTTTTCCACCAAACTGGTTCCAGGCTGGTTCTGGTTCTGAGCCAGTGCTGATTTTGGAACCAGGCTTTCTGTTTCCACTAACAAAGAACTGGCTCCGGGCCAGAAGAACTGGTTCCAAGGTAGCACCAACTCTTTGCTGGTCTAGAGGAAAGAACCACTTACGTAAGCGGAGGGAGTTATTAAGACCAACGGCAATAGCAAGACTGGGAGACGGAGACATTTTCAAATAAGAATGAATCTGGATGCAGCAAAGCATCATGGGTCTGAGGAGGAGACAACCTGTCTTTTAGAGAAGTGGTCCACGAAGGTGCTATGTGAACCAAGTCCTATTAGAGCAAATACTAGGGCTGAACGATATGGACAAAATTTCATATCTCGATATTCATGCCAGATATCTCGATATCGATACGATACGATATGACTTCGGTTCGGTGAAAACCAAGCATTTTTCAGAAAAATAAAAACATCAGAAATCAAAAGAGTGCAGTTTTATTGATTAGAACTCACTGCCAGTCATCAACATTAACATAAAGTCACTCAATAATAAATAATAATCAAAATATTTTACTGTAGCTCCGCTTTAACGATAAATAACCAATGCAGTTAGAGTTAGAGTTCAGTACATGTTATTGATTATTGATTGGACGCTGCAGCTGAACGGACTGTCACAACATCACTGCAGTTTCATGACGGAGTGAAGACAGATTACAGATTAAACTCATGTTTCACTCCCAGGTTTCATATTTGATTTATTTTCTGTTTCAACAATTAAATATCTAAAAATGTTAACTTTCAATCTGATCAACAAAAGAACCAGAAACAACTTTCTTAATGTATTAGTGCGCATGTGCAATCCCCCCATTTGTCCAATCCTTGTTTTCAGTAAACGATAATAAAAAAATAGAGAAAAGAGTTTTCCACTCGCTGTTTTAATTCCCAATTTCGATTTTCAAACACATCAATGAATTTTTTATTATCAAAACAAAAGATGGGGAACGGATTATTTTGGTTTATTTCTCTATTTTTATTTTGTAATTTAAAAAAAAAAAAACGGATGGCTGCGAAATACACGTCGCAATTTTCACCAAGCACGACTTGCACAACACCTCGCTCTGGTCGACATCATCCTTTCTAAATCCAAAATACCTCCAAATAATGGAGGATGATTTATGTTTTGGCACAAAATTAGATTCTGCACTGCCACCGGCCGCATTATCCTCCGCACTCATGTCTCTTTTCTTCCGTTTGGATTTCTCCGCTCTTCTCCGCTCTCCGTGTGTGTGGCTGTGTGCGTCTCAGTCTCCCTCCCTCCCACCCTCCTATGTTTGTCATTGGTTGGCTTCAGCTGTCGATCAACAGCAAGCATGAAATAAGCTTTGTGGTTGGCTGGCCGTAGTGGTGCGTTCAAGGGCAATCTTAAAAGTAATGTTTATGGAGACTGCTCGAGCTGTACAAGCAGGGCGAGCGGACATATATCGTTTATATCGTTGCTTTCCGTTATTAATGTCTTGAATGTTCATATCTCGATATAGATACGATAACGGTATATCGTTCAGCCCTAGCAAATACCTTGTTGTTGCTTCTACATTACGTCACTGACGTTTGCAGTGACGTAATGACGTGGCTCCCCTTAGCACCTGAGCTGTGGAAAAGCAAACCGGTTCTAAGCTGGTTCCCAAGTTGAACGAGTTGTGAATCAGAACCAGCCCTGGAACTGATTTGGTGGAAAAGGGGTATATGAGGTCAAACAGATCTGTCTCGGGGTGCCGTGGCCACCTTTCAGTCTCGGTTAGCTCTCAAGCTTTTCAGATGCATCAAAGACGAGATCCAAGGAAAAGCCGAGGTCCTCCTCTAGCAGGTCCAGGTCTGGTCTGACCCATGTGGGGGTTGCTGGAAAGACTCCAAAGAGCTCTTAAGGTAAAGTCTGCTGGAGGGTTTGTACTGAAGTCCAAGCCAAGTCTCAAGGGTGTAACAAGCAAGTCCTTGGTGCATGTCAGGACAGGCCAGGTCCAGTCCAAATACCAGGTCCTGGATCAAACATGTCAAAGGGACTCTGATAGAGTCTCAGACTGAGTCTCCCTTCCTTTGAAGCAGGTTCTTGATGTCCGTCAAACGAACCCCATCAAACCCCAACCTACCCTAACCTACCCCATCGAACCCCAACGAACCCCAACGAGTCCCAATGAACCCCAATCAACCCAAATGAACCCCGACGAGTCCCAACGAACCCCAACGAACCCCAACGAGTCCAAACGAGTCCAAACGAGTCCCAATGAACCCCAACCAACCCCAATGAACCCCAACGGGTCCCAACCAACCCCAACCAACCCCATCGAACCCCAACGAGTCCCAATGAACCCCAACCAACCACGAGTCCAAACGAGTCCCAATGAACCCCAACCAACCACGAGTCCAAACGAGTCCCAACGAGTCTCAACAAGTCCCAATGATTCCCAACAAACCCCAACGGGTCCCAACAAACCCCAGCCTACCCCAACAAGTCCCAATGAATCCCAACCTTTTCCAACGAGTCCGAACAAGTCCCAATGAACCCCAACCTACCCCAACGAACCACAACGAGTCCCGACCAACCCCAATGAACCCCAACCAACCCCAATGAACCTCAACCAACCCCAAGGAACCCCAACAAACTCCAACGAGTCCCAACGAACCCCAACTAGTCTCAAAGAACCCCAACCTACCTCAACGAACCCCAACGAGTCCCGACCAACCCCAATGAACCCCAATGAACCCCAACCAACCCCAACCAACCCCAATGAACCCCAATGAGCCCCAACGAGTCCCAACGAACCCCAATGAACCCCAACGAGTCCCCGGTGTTTAACGAACGACCTCATCTGCTCCTCCGTCATCAGAAAGTCATCAAACTTAAGTTGTACCCTGAGCAGGTTTCCCTTCGTCTGTTCTCGTCTTTTTTCCTTTTCTCTGAGCTGCACAACCTTTTTTATTCAGTGTCACTGAGAAGAGGCTTCTTCGATTGACCAGGTGGGCGGAGGCCGCGAGTTTCTGGAGACAGCCTTCATTTTTCCTTCCCCGCTGTGGCTCGTTGGAGAGGGAATGATCCCTTCATCCGCCTGAATATCCGTCACCCGGCAGACGGAGGAGCGGAGGAGTCGCTCCTCCTCTCCCTCAGTCATCCTTTAATCCGGTCGTTACCTCCACTCGTCTCTCCGTCACGCTGCTGTCGTGCCCTGCTCGATGTCAGTCCATCCTCCCACTGACTTATGGACCGGAGCGGGAGACGGATCTGGGATTAGAACCCGACAAGCGCCTACTCATGTGTTTGAGATCAGTTTCCTGCTGATAGAAAACAGCTGAGGTGGAAACCAGGAGACTGATGGATGTTTAGAAGGCGCCGGAACAGATGGGTCTGTAAACCGGTCGAACGACTCTGAACAACGGTCACTTTTCACGCAGGCAGGATGAAATACGCTCAGCTCACCTCCGTCTGGACCTCAGACGAGTCGAGTACCTCCAGGTACGACGAACGTACGAACAAACGATCATTAAACCAGAATAAAACACTGATGACTAAACTGTCCTGAATGATGAGTGTCCTCTCAGTGAGACATTTACACCTGTAGAGACAGGTGTTCTGGTCCTCATGTCCACCTGTAGACAGGTGTCCTGGTCCTCATGTCCACCTGTAGACAGGTGTCCTGGTCCTCATGTCCACCTGTAGACAGGTGTCCTGGTCCTCATGTCCACCTGTAGACAGGTATCCTGGTCCTCATGTCCACCTGTAGACAGGTGTCCTGGTCCTCATGTCCACCTGTAGACAGGTGTTCTGGTCCTCATGGACACGTGTCCTCCGATAGACAGGTGTCCTGGTCCTCATGTCCCCCTGTAGACAGGTGTCCTGGTCCTCATGTCCCCCTGTAGACAGGTGTCCTGGTCCTCATGTCCCCCTGTAGACAGGTGTCCTGGTCCTCATGGACATGTCTCCACCTGCAGACAAGTGTTCTGGACTGGTTCTAGTTGTGTGTTCTGGGTCATGATCCCGTTGGAGGACCCATGACCTGCGACTGAGACCCAGCTCTCCGACTCTGGACACATTTGTCTCCAGAAGGTCTTGAGATTTCGTTGTACCTGGACAGGTCCAAGACCCCTGGTACCAGACGCGACAGAATCGGTCCACAAAAGAACCGAACCTCCTCCATGTCCCACAGCAGATCCAGTCTTCTTTTCCTTGAAGGGTTTGTACGATACACGATATTGAGGTCACGATAACGATACAATACGATATTATAGCAGTATTTTTTTAACAACCTTGCATGAGGAACATATGACTGGAAAAAATTGTCTTTTATTTGAAAGAGACAAAATACAAAACAATACTGTACGTTTGCCCTATTGTTACAGTTTGTAATGCTTTATAACTGTTTAAGTTTTAAAGACAAAGCCAGGCCAACCATTTTCCACAAACTGAACTAAAAGTAAATGTCAGGTTTGCATTATGCATCTTCAGTTTCATACAAGTACAAATATTTTGCCACAAACTGAATAGTTTCTTTCATGTATGATTTGACATTTTCCTTTTCCAGAAATGTAACAACTAAAATTAAATAAATAAAAAAATAAAAAAATAAATAAATAAAAGTAAATAAATACATACAATTTTACATCATAAAAAAGATTGATTCATGCTCACCTTATACGTGTAAGAGGAGATTTATTTTTGTTAAGAAGGTTGTTTTGGTAATTCAGGGTTCATTATTTTATAAATATATTCTTTATATTCTGTAAATCAGGGACAATAATTACACTAGTCAGTTTATCTGTAGTGATTAGTCTGTTTTAGATTGGGCGGAGTGATACGCCACAGTACGGCACTAGGTGCTGTTGTTGATGTTCTAAAATCCTACACTGTTGAGGGACATTAAAGTACACTGGAACCTTATCCTACTCACGACCCCAAAAAGGTTTAATTTAATAAGGTAAGGCTTAACTCTACACCAGCCTTACATTAGTAAAGGTTCAGAGCTCAAAACCGGGTCGAGGCGCGGTCGTTACTAGTCAACACAATAGATTAATATTAATAACCCAATATCGCGATACACTTTGTCACCTCCACGACACGTATTGTGACGTTTTTGTATCGTGAAATTTTGTGGCACGATATATTGTTACACCCCTAGTGGACATAGACATGATATCCAAAGGACATCGTCCCAGAAGCTCTGTGGTTCGTCCACTTCGGTCCCGACGGTGATGGACGGTGTTGGACCTGGAACCTCTGTGGAAGTTGTTTTGGACTCTTTGGTTTCATCCAGTCCTCAGTCCTTTGGGACCCTGAACCTCTGAATAAATGTCCACCCTGAATAAATGTCCTGCCCTTAAATTCTCTAGCAGAACCGGAATGTCCCGCTGGCAGGAACATAATCATATCTGCTGCATCAGATTAGTCTCCCGGAGACGGGTTTATGCGAGCGCCGGTGTTGCTCTTGTTATGAAGTCGTGTTGTGGGGGCCGCCGTCTCTTCAGGGGCAGAACCGGGTCCCCGGAACATAAATCATCAGGCGTGAGGACGGTGTTTAACGCTGGGGCCGCGGCCTGTTTCCCTCCGAGAGCTAATTTAACAGAATGAATGTGTCTGAGCGCCGCTGCTGCTACATTATCGCTAACGTGGACTCAGCAGGAGCCACCTGCTAACGCTTCTTCTTCTCCTCTCTGCAGACGTCCTGAACCCGCCGAGCTGAACCACGAGTTATAGACGTGACTCAGCGCGGCCTCATCAGACCCCCCTGGAGCCGGGGAACGACCCGTGTAATGGAAATCTGGTGGGTTGGAGCTAGGGTTGCCACCTTTCAGAAATAGAAATAAGGGACGCCCCGATTTCAGCAGTGCAGGAGCCAAAAAAAAGCCCCAAAACTTCTAAACTGCATAAAAATGTGTTTATTTTATATGAAAAAACCAAATGCTTTGATTTAAAGTTTAAAGTGCTTTAATAGCATTGAACTTGCATGACTGTACAGACAGCCAACCATACAGCAACTGAAATATCCTCCTATGCTATACGTCCACATCAGCCAATATGTATAATATAGCTACAGGTGAAGAATATGGTGTAAAAGTTAATTTATTTCAATAATTCAACTAGAATATGGTGTAAAAGTTAATTAATTTCAATATTTCAACTAGAATATGGTGTAAAAGTTAACTTATTTCAATAATTCAACCAGAATATGTTGTAAAAGTTCATTTATTTCAATAATTCAACCTAAAAGGTGAAACTTATATATTACCTAGTCTTATTACATGCAAAGCAAGATATGTTAAACCTTTTTTGTTATAATTTTGATGATGGAACTGTTTATTGATTTCATAGAATATTCTCTAATTTATTTTTTATTTGGGGTTTTCATAAACTTTGAGCCATAATAACCAAAATCATAACAAATAAAGGCTTGAAATATCTCACTTTGAATGTAGTGGGAAATAATATATTTCTTTCACCTCCCCGCTGTCTGGCACACACATATAATAATAATAATAATAATAATAATAATAATAATAATAATAATAATAATAATAATAATAATAATAATAATATATAAAGATCTGGGCACAGACGCAGCAGGTCCTGTTGTCCCGCCACAAACATTTTGTTGGCCTTAATGTTTCCTGTGTTTTATTTTGTTCATTAGTGTTAAATTTAGTGTTGATGTGTGTGTGACAGACGTGTGTATGGGGCGTTAATGAAAATACGGGACAAATCGCGTCCCGTATTAGTTCAATAAGGGACGCAACATTTTTTTCTCAAATAAAGGACAATTCCGTATTTTACGGGACGGGTGGCAACCCTAGTTGGAGCATCTAAAACTAGACTTAGTCAGGACCGCCTAAACCTAGACCAGAGGGTATCAAGACCACAAAAAAGTCGTCCCGAAAACTACAAGTCTATCTAAAACCCTCAGGGCGGGAGGACAGGAGCGGCTTGTCCATTTTCCAGCTTGTTTCAGGCTCCCTTGAACGTTTCCTTGCCATCGTAACTGTTCGTGTCAGGAAAGTGTCTTGGGTTTTGTCTTGGACCACTCTGGTTCTGCTCAGGCTATGTTTCTGACCCATTGAGGGCTGTCACCAGAACCGAGCTGGTCTGCGTTGCCAGATTTGAAACAAGGACCAGCAAAGTTCCCAAATCACCCGCCGTAACTGACCTTTAACACTTTAGGTCTGTAACGGACATAACTCATAACGCTTGATTAACTTTTATTTTGAAATACATGCTTTTAGTTTGAAATCCTTGATACCGGGCACAGGCTATGTTAAAGTTTCTCGAGCTTCGGCGTTCTTGAAGTTTCGACTGTGAAGCTCAGATTAACGTAGTTTCGGGTTAAACTCCGCCTTCATTTTATGCATTACGCCTGATTACTACCCGAAGCGTAGTTTCTGCTGCTTCATAAAGTCATATACAAATAAATATGTTGTCAGTGTTTTTATTAATATAGCATTTCTGGAGATTAATTTATTTTAAACTTAAGTTTATCAGATTTTTCAGTAGAAATGTTTGAAATGAGGCAGTTTGGATCTGGTCAGTGGTCAGAATAAATGTTTAGTAACATTAGCTAGCATCATTTTAGCATACACCCAGCCAGCTACAATAGCTAGAAAATGGTTCTGCTTTTGCGTAGCAGCTACGTTCGTAGGCTAAACGTGACTAACCACATGCCGTCTCTGGCGTTCTGCGTTATTGTTTACGTCACTCATTACATCACCAACTGCTAGGTGGCAGTGCAGGTTCTTCTTGTGCAGCACCGAGTTTCCTTTAGTTCACGACCTGAACGTAGCTCAGACACATAAAGTGGAATATAAAGTATATGTTACGCAATTTACGCCATAGACCTCACACCTACGCAGTAGCTACGGCGTAGACCTCACACCTAATTCAAATTAGACAGGTTTTCAGGCGCCTTCTGACCCGTCCTCTCGGGGTTCTGGGCTCGTTTGGACTCAGATCTCTAAGATTCCCGGGTCTGGATTCTGGATTTGAGCAACAACAACGTTGAGCGTTGGCGTGTTCAGGCGCTAACACCAACAGCTGTCTCGGATGCTGAGCATCAGTCAGACGCCTCCTCGGAGAACCGCCGTCAGTCGGCGGCTTCAGTGTCACAAACACGTCAGTAATCAGACAGTAATTGATAATTAGGGAGCCTGTCGAGATTTGATTGGACGCTTTGATCAGCTAAATGCTTTGATTTCCTCCGAGACACACAAACACTAATCCGACAGCGGCGTCGCCTCCGACCCAGGAAACACACACTTCCCTGGTTCAACACGGCGCCGCCACCAGAACCTCGGATCGCTCACAGTGTTTTTATCGAGTTAACAGGCTCAAGACTGATCCGACCTGCGAGCAACCTCTTCAGAAGATGTAATGAAGTTTTATTTACGGGTTTAATCTCTTATTATTTCATCTCTTCTGGGAAATCAGTGAAGTCTCCATTAAAACGAGGTTGTTCTTCGTTTCTGACAAAGATACGAACTGAGGCTCCGAACCGCTTCGATGGACCTCCGAGCCTCCGAGCCTCCAAACTGCTTCCAGTCCAGTTGTTTCTGGTGTTTTATGTACCAGGCCCGGTTTTTATTATTTCCCTGGATGTGTGTATAGTTACTGCCCTGTAACTGAATGTTTCTCCTGTTTCATACCATCTCCATCTACTTCCTAACATCAATAATATGTATTGGTTGGTTCATAATAAAGATGCTTCTACTGGGATAAAGTCCCGATGAACCTTAAATTTAAAGACTTTTGAAGGAAGTAAATAAACTCGACCTCCTTTGTAAAAATGTCTCTCTGGAGTCTCAAATGTCTCCAGGGTCGTTTCATGTGAAAGTTTCCCAACGATGAAGAGTTACGGGAGAAGCAGGAACCAACCATCCGTTGGAGCTTGGTAAATATACCCAAAGGTCACGGGGAGCCAATCAAATCAGTCCGTTCATGTAGAGGGAGTGTGTGGGCGGGGCTAGCAGCGTGATGATGGAGCAGTGATGTAATCGTGATGTAAAGAGTGTCGATGCTGCAGCGGAGGTTGAACGAAGGTTTGAATCGGTTTTAACATCAAAGGTTAAAGATTCAAACTTTTTCTCCCATCATCCCTTTGTGAGGTTGTCTTTTGAGCAACCTTTAGCCCCGCCCCTTATATGGGGAGGAACTATGTGCGGTTTTCTGATGAGGTACTGTTGGCCCCGCCTCTTATACACGAATCCGGCGAGCCAAGCTAGCAGCGCGACATTTAATCATTATGGAAAGGCTATGTGATTAAAAAAAACAACAACAACAACACCTGTTTATGTTTTGTTTTATTTTAGGTATCCAAGAATATTTTATTGATCGCCTGGCGTCCAATGACCAAAAAGAACGCAATTACAGGTCTCTAATTGAAGGGCAGAACTATCTCAGCTCCGGATGGGTCGGGCAAATTCTGCACCGCCATTTAGATGAGAATCGTGTCATTTTGGGGGGATCAGTGAGACACTCGCAGTTGGGCTATGCTAACCTGAATGCTAGTCATTTTGACATGGAGAGAATGACAATTTGTAAATACTTGCTGTACTGTTTTTATTTGGGACAAAGTCCTTTCTGTGGATGTTTTGTATCCACCTCTGGCGAAC
This sequence comes from Cololabis saira, assembly GCF_033807715.1. Classification (NCBI taxonomy): domain Eukaryota; kingdom Metazoa; phylum Chordata; class Actinopteri; order Beloniformes; family Belonidae; genus Cololabis; species Cololabis saira. The sequence goes on along the minus strand of NC_084609.1, from coordinate 35,258,838 downwards.
ACCTTGGTCTTCGGCACGCCCAGGAAATCGGTGTAATGCGTACGGTCTGGCACAAGGACAGTCTTCGTTTGGTAATGGACTGTGTGTTTTGCATAACGTTTTTTTCCAGATTTGTAATTTTCCACTGCTGTTTGAACAGCCAAGAATGGCAGAAGTCCTCCCCGAATTCCAAGACATTTTAAACTTAAAGCACTCCACTTTTGGGGTCCCTTTCATTCAAAAGCACTGAAATACAAATACATTAAGAGAGCCTGCCAGGGAGCCGCCACTGCAGTAATGGTGGCCGCTCGACTTCCGGTTTTTGCTGGATTCGTGTATATGGGGAGGAACTATGTGTGGTTTTCTGATGAGGTACCGTTGGCCCAACCCCTTTGCTGGGGGGGAACTATTACCTCTTTTCCACCAAACCGGTTCCCAGCAGGTTCGGAGTTGAACTAGTTGTGAACCAGAACCAGCCTGGAACTGGTTTGGTGGAAAAGGGGTATATAAATGCTTTTCAGAGACGTCAGCGACTGATCCAGCTGTTTCCATCCGTCCTCTGGTTTGTGTTTGTTGCAACGATGCAACGAGGAATGTGTGGATCTGTGGGGATGAAGAGGAGGAGGAGGAAGAGCAGGGGGGCGTCGACTCCTGGATTAAACGTCCGCCGGGTTAAATTGGGAGCAGTATTTTTAGGTGCAGCTGCCCCATCACCCCCCGCCTCCCCCTCAGAGGCATTAATTACAAACGTCCTTTCAGACTAATAATACTCTGGAGCTGCAGGGGGAGGGGCTTCCAGGAGCACCATCATCATCTTCATCATCATCACCATCATCTCTGGGAATTCATTACTCCTGGATGTTTTTAATGTTGTTTTTTGATGATTGTGAGGAGTCACGTAAATAAAGATTGAATCACAAAGATGGATGGATCTCATCCTCATCATCATCATCATCCTCAGCATCACCATCTTTCCCAGCAGCAGCAGCAGCACAAATATAAACACATATGCGACAGATGATCTCTGAGCTCCAACAGCAACATAATATCTCTGAAAAGAAAATCTCATCATGTTTCTATCTGCATGAAATGTGATTTGGGTTCATCACGCTGCTGCTCCTCATCTTCGTCCTCGGCAGACAGACTCACTCCGTCGGCTTTATTAGATTTTAATACGTTTATGGAAACACTTGGAGTTCAGAGCAGCAGGAACCGAAGCAGCGGCGGCCCGGAAACACCGTGAAACACGATGGTCACGTGACCAATCCTCCACAAGGCAGGTTCGGGCCCCGTAAACGGGTCCAGAACCAGTCCTGATGGTAGGATCTCAGTAAAAGTGAGGCATCGCGGCCACCGAGTGTCATGGGGGGGTTTGCTAAGCCAGTGGATCCTGCCGGGTCCTGTAACGGGGGCTGGGAGAACCGAGGAGGAGGTTGGTCCTGATGCAGGTCCAGGTCCTGGGTTTTAACCCCAGACCCCTCCTGATGGAAACCCGCCTCCAGAGTCTCTGCCTGGAGGGTCTCCTGATGACCTCAGGACCAGGAATACGGGCCAATACTGGGTCAAATATGAGCCAAATGTGGGTCAAATATGGGCTAAATATTATTGGGTCAAGTATTGGGTAAAATATGAGTCAAATATTGGTTCAAATATGGCTCAAATGTGGGCCAGATATTGGGTCAAATATGGGTAAAATATGGGCCAAATATTGGGTCAAATATTGGCCAAATATGGGCCAAATGTGGGTCAAATGTGGGTCAAATATGGGTCAAATATGGGTCAAATGTGGGTCAAATGTGGGGTCAAATATTGGGTCAAATATAGGGCCAAATGTGGGTCAAATGTTGGTCAAATGTGGGACAAATGTGGGTCAAATATTGGGCCAAATATTGGGTCAAATATGGGTCAAATATGGGTCAAATGTGGGGTCAAATATTGGGTCAAATATGGGTCAAATATGGGCCAAATATAGGTCAAATATAGGTCAAATATGGTCCAATATTGAGTCAAATATTGGGTCAAATATAGGTCAAATATTGGGTCAAATGTGGGTCAAATATGAGCCAAATATTGGGTCAAATATAGGTCAAATATGGGCCAAATGTGGGTCAAATGTGGGTCAAATATGGGTCAAATGTGGGTCAAATGTGGGGTCAAATATTGGGTCAAATATAGGGCCAAATATGGGCCAAATGTGGGTCAAATGTTGGTCAAATGTGGGACAAATGTGGGTCAAATATTGGGCCAAATATTGGGTCAAATATGGGTCAAATGTGGGTCAAATATTGGGTCAAATATGGGTCAAATATGGGACAAATGTGGGTCAAATATTGGGCCAAATATAATATGGGTCAAATGTGGGTCAAATGTGGGGTCAAATATTGGGTCAAATATGGGTCAAATATGGGCCAAATGTGGGTCAAATGTAGGTCAAATGTGGGACAAATGTGGGTCAAATATTGGGCCAAATATTGGGTCAAATATGGGTCAAATGTGGGTCAAATATTGGGTCAAATATGGGTCAAATATGGGCCAAATATAGGTCAAATATGGGTCAAATGTGGGGTCAAATATTGGGTCAAATATAGGGCCAAATATGGGCCAAATGTGGGTCAAATGTTGGTCAAATGTGGGACAAATGTGGGTCAAATATTGGGCCAAATATAATATGGGTCAAATGTGGGGTCAAATATTGGGTCAAATATGGGTCAAATATGGGTCAAATATGGGCCAAATGTGGGTCAAATGTAGGTCAAATGTGGGCACAATGTAGGTCAAATGTGGGTCAAATATGGGCCAAATATTGGGTCAAATATGGGTCAAATATGGGCCAAATGAAGGGTCAAATGTGGGTCAAATATGGGCCAAATGTGGGTCAAATGTGGGTCAAATGTGGGTCAAATGTGGGGTCAAATATGGGCTAAATATGGGTCAAATATGGGCTACTATTGGGTCCAATATTGGTCCAAATATTGGGTCAAATATGGGTCAAATATTGGGTTAAATATGTGCCAAATGTGGGTCAAATGTGGGTCAAATGTGGGACAAATGTGGGTCCAATATTGGGCCAAATATTGGGTCAAATATTGGGTCAAATATGGGTCAAATATGGGTCAAATATGGGCCAAATATGGGCCAAATACGGGCCAAATATAGGTCAAATATGGGTCAAATGTGGGGTCAAATATTGGGTCAAATATGGGGCCAAATATGGGCCAAATGTGGGTCAAATGTTGGTCAAATGTGGGACAAATGTGGGTCAAATATTGGGCCAAATATAATATGGGTCAAATGTGGGTCAAATGTGGGGTCAAATATTGGGTCAAATATGGGTCAAATATGGGTCAAATATGGGCCAAATGAAGGGTCAAATGTGGGTCAAATATGGGCCAAATGTGGGTCAAATGTGGATCAAATGTGGGTCAAATGTGGGTCAAATGTGGGGTCAAATATGGGCTAAATATGGGTCAAATATGGGCTACTATTGGGTCCAATATTGGTCCAAATATTGGGTCAAATATGGGTCAAATATTGGGTTAAATATGTGCCAAATGTGGGTCAAATGTGGGTCAAATGTGGGACAAATGTGGGTCCAATATTGGGCCAAATATTGGGTCAAATATTGGGTCAAATATGGGTCAAATATGGGTCAAATATGGGCCAAATATGGGCCAAATATGGGCCAATATGGGGTCAAATAGGGATCAACCATGATGTTTCCTTTTAGGACTCACCAGCGTGGATCATCATACGTTCAGATCCAGCAAAGGTTTATCCGTTTTTTCTCAACACCCCCCAGAGGAGGTGGAGTGGACCTCAGTGCTCCAGGATGATTAGGTCTGGGATCAATCCACCCATTGAAGGACAGCCGATTCGACCCACTGATCCACCCCAGGCTACACAGAAGAAACAGAAAAACAGCCGCAGAACCAAACACGAAGGACCATAGAGAGGATTTTGCTCCGGTCTTTCACTGTGACTGGTTTTATTTCGGTTTTATTTAACTCTCACAAACACGGCTGCAACGGGCCGAGTCCTGCACGCCTTCCAGGCTCCGGCTTCACCATTTTAAGTTTTTTTTAATCCACCAGCACAAATGTGAGTTCTGTCGGCTTCATTGTTGCTGCCGAGGTGCTGATCTATTAAAGACAAACAGAAGGCGACATGAAGCTTATTGCGCTGGTTTCCAGTCCCACCGAGGCCTGATGGAGGAATGTGGCTGAGCAATCTGAGGTCCTGCGGTCTCAGGTCCTCATTCTGGACTCCTCAGACCAGGATCTGGATTAAAAGTGACCACAGTTCCCAGCAGGACCAGTCAGAGCTGCAGCAGTCAGCTGATTCCTACAGCGAGAGAGAAGCGCTGCAGCGCTGCCACCTAGTGGCCAGAGTCGCGCATCACACCACCACACCGCGACAGAGATGCGGCTTTTTGACACCTTTAAAAAAGTTACAACCCATAAAATTAACAAATGTAAGAGTTTAATCAATAAGGAACATAAAATGATAATATTAAGAGGAACTTGAATGGAATAAAATGATCTGTGGAGATTTTCTTCACCAGTGTCCAGTTTCTTATTTCATTAATTTATTTATTTTTTTAATTGCTGTCATGATTGTATCTTTAATTTTTGCATTTATTTAGTAATGACCAGGCCTGGACTGAGACAATAATTCGGCCCTGGACTGTTAAATGGCTCATTATCTCCTTGTCTCTTATTTGATGTAATTTGATCTGAAAATGTCTATGAATAAGTGCTCAAAAAAAGAAAAGCAAGGGCAATAACCTATAAACAGTGACAGAAAGAAAATAGGTAAAGCATAAACAAATTGGACAGTGGGCTTGAAGAAAGTGTGTTGATACTTAAAACAGTTTAACACTGGTTAACTCTGATTTGTAAATATAAACATATAAACATTGTGAAATAACATAATATGTAAATAATATGTAAATAAATTATTTCCATAAAATAAATCAATTGGTTGTTTTTAATAAAGTAATCTGTCTTGTTTTCTATTGTATATTTATAATTGGGCTTAATTGGGAGTAATCAATCACTGTACAATAATAATAATAATAATAATAATAATGATAATAATAATAATAATAATAACCACAATCATATGCTGTAACAATGCACCTTTCATTAACCATGTCTACCTCATACTGCTGCACCTTTCACTTTTTTTAAATTGTATATATGTTAATAAGAGCTGTCACTTGTCTATTTACTGTACAGTGAGCGAAAATAACAGAGTCAAATTCCCTGTCTTGTTTAACCTGACTTGGCCAATAAACCTAATTCTGATTCTGATTCTGATTATAGAAATGATATACATACGAATCAGTGTCAACAAAGGTAGACCTATCAGATTCTAGGCATATAGTTGTAGTTTATAAATGTTTGACAGGTAGTTATTTCAGATTTCTTGTAAACCTGTCTTGAAATGTACAGTAAGATACTGGATCTCAGTTGGGCTGGTTGACAGCCAGCGGTGGAAAACTATGGAGGTAGATTTGTGTCTTAATTATTCAATAAAAAAAAATAGTTCTTCAATCAAAAAATGTATTTTCAATTAAAATTTTTTTTACTTCAATCAAAAAAAATTATCAAAGAAAAAAAGTGTTTTTTGTTTGAAACAACTTTTTTGATTGAAGTAGTGTTTTTTTGTGTTTGGGCCATATTATGGGTAGGACATTTGTGTCTTTATCATTTAATCAAAAAAGAAGTTGCTTCAAAAAGAAAAAAAATATTTTCAATGAAAAAAAATCACTTCAATAAAACAAAAACTTTTTCAATCAAAGAAAAAAAGTGTTTGAATGCAAAAAAGTATTTGAGTCCCAAAAAATTAAATTTGAACACTTTTTGGATTGAAAATATTTTTTTCGATTTGAAGTGATTTTTTTTTTGTTGATTAAAGTGAAAATTTGTTTGATTGAAGTGAATTTTTTTATTGAAAATATATTTTTGATTGAAGAAATCTTTTTTTGATTGAATAATTAAGACACAAATCTACGTCCATAGAAAACTGCCCTTATTTTTAAATCCCAAACTTGACAGATACGCTTCCCTGTGGTAGTACCGCACCTCGCCGGCGGGGGGCAGCACGCCGAGCCGGGCCGACCCGAGCATGCGCAGACCGACAGGCGAAGAAGAAGCCTTCAGCGCGGGTGTTTTGGTTGCGCTAACGGTGCTAACGGTTAGCTGCGCTCGACCAGCCAGAGCTCTGTCAAACTTCTCTTCCCGGTGAGCTTTTCTCTCTTTATACTGAATAAGATCTCGTTGGCAGGCTTTTCTCTCAAACATCAGATGCAGTTCTCGCGGTAGTTGAGTTGGTTTGTCAACCAGTGGATGAGTTTATGTGTCATCCGACCAGACTGCGTTTAAAAATCTTTATTTTCTGTGTTTGTTTGCGATTATCTGCGATCGTTACTTGGATAGAACACTAGTTAAGGTTGGTAACTAATTCTAGGGGTAGCTTCTTGTATTCGGCGTGTGTGTCTATATGTTCAGTTGTTAAATTTTGTTCTTAATTCACTGTGAAGTTTTGAAAAATGTGTTTCTGCGGAAGTTCTGTCACTCTGTTACTGTTACTACTACTACTACTAGTACTACTGTTAGTACTGCTACTATTGGGACTTAAGATCACATTTTATGGCTAATAATGCAAAATCCACAAGGGTTTCGGACACTTTTCTTGCGGATGTTGCAGTAATTATTAATTAATTAATTAGTAAATAACTATTATTATTATTATTTTTTTTTTTTTTTTTTTTTTTTTTTTATTGAAAGTTTGCAATATACAAACAATGTACAACAAGCAGAAATTTCACTTCACAACCTGTGCAACATCAGCAGCACAGAGCACAGTCATGCATTATCAACAACAACAATACAAATTAGAAAAGAAAAGAAATAAATAAAAAGGGGAAAAAATAAATACATAAAAGAAACAAAACCTTGGTGTGACAGACTTCATTATAATAATAATAATAATACATTTTATTTATAGGGTGCCTTTCATGGCACTCAAGGGCGCCGTACAACATCAAATAAAATCGATAAAATAATTAAGACAGACTCATAAAATAAAAACAGACTGTACAAAACCCGTAGCAGAGCAGCCACAAACAGGGGAAACATCAGGTCTCATAATATTTCGCATAAAATGAGAATTATATTTGTGACAGCTTAATGACTGAAAATCTCAGAATGGATATCCATCATTGATGTACATTTCTTATTTGTAATTAATTTAAGAGACGAGATAATAATCAACTTCAATCAAAAACAATTTAAATAATGGAGAAGAGTTTTGGAATTTACATTTATGGATGTGAAATTTTCCTAATAAAATATAAAGATTGACAATAGTGCATAACTTCTTTTCTTTGAATTCAAAATAAATTATAATGTTCTTCACTTCAATGTTGATTTTATGTGTTGTTTTACAGAGTATATAGCTCTCAAGTTCTTTCCAAAATGTGCTGCTATATGAGCCATAAAACAAGTGAGTTAATACTTTCAGGTTCAGTTTTGCAAAAGGTACATTTGTTATCGATGTCAAGGAATTTTGAGATACATGTGTTAGAAGGGTATATGTTATGTAGTATTTTTAAATGTAGTTCTCTGATTTTGTTTGTAACACAGAATTTGAAAGGAACAAGCCACGCCTTGTGCCAATTAATATCCACGAAAATAGCATTCAAAAACAATTTCCCGGCTCGTGGTGTTATTTTCCTCGCATTGCAGTAATTGAACTACAGGTAAACACTGAGGTGCTGATGTCACACCAATCACACTCATTGATTCCTATTAGAAAACAAGTAAGTAAGTAAAGTTTATTTATATAGCGCTTTACACAATAAAAAACAGTTCAGAGCAATAAAATACATAGAATACATGAGAAAAATTTTATAAAAACCTTCAAACAATGCAGTTTACATAAAAGCCTGTTTAAAAAGGTAGGTTTTTAGTTGGCTTTTAAAGAGCTCACAGACTCAATAGATCTAATAGGTGCAGGCAGAGCATTTCAAAAATTTAGCAGCCATAACCTTGAAAGCTCGGTCACCACAAGTCTTAAGGCTTAAGATCAGGAGATGCCTGTCATCAGGTGCTGAACTAGTCTTGGTCTTGGTTTTGATTCTCTCTGGTCTCGGTTTAGGCGGTCTTGACTACAAGTCTAGTTGAAGGTGAAGACCATGAACTCTTTTTGCAGATTCGTCATCATAAATCTGAATCATTTCTAACAGTTGGTGTCTGTTTTATTTTCTGTTATTAATTAACTGAGTGTTGGTCCGACTTCAGGTGGTCCTCCTCCTCCTCCTCTTCCTCCACTACGTCATGGAGTCCGCGGAGAGCCGCTACGCTCACCTGCTGCAGCCGATCCGAGAGCTCACCAAGAACTGGGAGATTGACGTGGCGTCTGAGCTCAACGACTACCTGGAGGAGGTGAACGGGGGCGTTTGGGTCAAACGTGGGCCAAATATGGGTCAAACGTGGGCAAAATATGGGTCAAACGTGGGCAAAATATGGGTCAAACGTGGGCAAAATATGGGTCAAACGTGGGCAAAATATGGGTCAAACGTGGGCAAAATATGGGTCAAACGTGGGCAAAATATGTGTCAAATATGGACCAAATATGAGTCAATTATAGGTCAAATATTGGGTCAAATATGGGTCAAATATTGGGTCAAATATGGGTCAATATTGGGTCAAACATGGGCCAAATATGGGTAAAATATGGGTCAATTATAGATAAAATATGGGTCAAATATGGGTCAAATATAGGTCAAATATGGGCCACTATTGGGTCAAACATGGGCCGATATTGGGTCAAATATGGGCCAATATTGGGTCAAATATGGGTCAAATATTGGGTCAAATATGGGTCAATATTGGGTCAAACATGGGCCAAATATGGGTAAAATATGGGTCAATTATAGATAAAATATGGGTCAAATATAGGTCAAATATAGGTCAAATATGGGCCACTATTGGGTCAAACATGGGCCGATATTGGGTCAAATATAGGTCAAATATGGGCCACTATTGGGTCAAATATAGGTCAAATATGGGCCAAATATTGGGTCAAATATAGGTCAAATATGGGCCAAATATAAGGTCAAATATAGGTAAAATATGGGCCAATATTGGGTCAAACATGGGCCGATATTGGGTCAAATATGGGCCCAATATTGGGTCAAACGTGGGCCCAACGTCACAATGAGGGAGTAACCCGTGTCTCTGGTTCGCAGCTGGAAGAAACGTCCATCACGTTCGATGGAGGGAAAACGCGGCTGGACTTCGCCGAAGCGGCGCTGCTCATCCAAGGTTCTGCTTGCATCTACAGCAAGAAGGTGAGGCGGTGGAGCCGGGGCGTCTGGGGTCACGTGACCGACGGCGGGCGCTCTGACCAGCAGTCTCTGTGTTTCAGGTGGAGATGCTGTACAGCCTGGTCTGCACCACTCTGGACTACGTGAACGACCGGAAAAAGAAGTGAGGCTCGTCCTCCACGAGCTGCCAGGTCCCACCGAAGAGACGAGACGCTCACTTCCTGTCTGTTTCCTGTGTAGGCGGAGCAAAGAGGCGGCGGCGGCGGCTGAGGGGGGCGACGCAGGAGGAGCGACGAGCTGCGATGATACTGACGACCGGGATGCGGTGAGAGACAGCAATATGTTGTATTTTCTTCTTTTTTCCACAATGCTGATATTTAATTTAATATTTATACTTATTTATTTATTTAATCAAAAAGAGAGAAACTATTACAAACATTTTCTGAGTTCACCGACAGTCGTCCCAGCAGGGAATCCACGAGCTCCGTCATGTGACCATGAAAAAATACACAAAAATAGTCAGTTAGCAACAGTAACTAAGGGGGGTGGGGCTTACTGGTGGGGCAATAAGAAGAAGACTGAACCAGCAACCAGGTCCTGTAGACAGATGAGACCAAGGTGGACATGTCTGGTATTCATGTCCAGAACCAGGTCTGGAGGAAACCAGCAGAACCACCTCAGACCCGACTGTCAAGCACGGGGGTGGAGGGACGATGGTCTGAGGCTGGAACTGGGTCATGTGACAGGAAATACCCCAAACACAACAGCAGATCTACATCAGACTTATGAGGGGGGGGGGGGTGGGGGTACTACTACTTTCCTGTAAATTTTGGCGCCTGGCTTTGAGAGCTGGTTTTACCTGCACCGGTTCTGTCCACATCATCAGAACTCTGTCTGTCTGTCTGTCTGTCTGCTGCAGTTCAGCCATCTGGACCTGGAGGTGTCGGAAAAGTTCTCCAGGTCTGACTCCAGCGCGGTGAGTTCTCCCTCTCTCACTCCTCCCCCGATGTTTCCCCTGACTCCTCCCCCTCTCCGACCCTGCCCCCTCTCTGAGGCCCCGTTTACACGTAGCAAAAACGGTGGTGATTTCATGCGTTTTGGCCGTTCGTTTACATGAAAACGAAGCTCAAAGTCACCAAAAACGATAATTTCTGAAAAACTCCGGCCAAAGTGGAGATTTGCAAAAACTCCGTCTTCACGTTTGCTTGTAAACGGAGGGAAACAGACATTTAGGCTTCAGAACGTCACATTATGCGACAGAAACGTCACCAGCGCCATGAGTGCGACCTGTGTTTACAATTTGTTTGGCCACCGTCAATATTTTCTTGTATTTTACCTGTTTATTCTATTCTAAAGTCACACTCAAAAGTAACTCCACTTCTCTGTCACTCCAAACCAAAGACTCTTGTTCATCTTGGAAGTAACTGGAAGTTACTCGTGTCATTTGTTGATGTTTTTTTCCAGGATTCGGATTGGCTAGCATGACTTTATCTTCTCGTTACACTGCCCCCTGTAGGTTTGGCTGCTCATAGCACCTTAACAGGTATTTATGCGGGTTCGTGTAAATGATGGTATTTTTCAAAACGTAGAGGGGGAAATATCCGTTTTTGTAAATACCCGGCTACGTGTAAACGTGGGCTGACTCCCCCCCTACCTTTTCTCTGACCCCGACCACGACCCCTCCCTGACTCCTCCCCCTGCTGTGATGAGTGCTGACGATCCGTCCCCCCAGAAGGTGAACGTGACCCCTCTCCCCCCCGAATCCCTGATCGCTCCGGAGAGCCGGGAGAAGCAGAAGCTTCCTCTGATCACGTGAGTGTTTCCGTCTCCACATCCTGGTACGTTTGACTCCTCCTTCCCCGCCGCTGTGGCCACGCCCCTCACTGCACCGCGGTGCTCTGCTCCAGCCTGAAGGGGGAGCTGGTCTGCAGCCAGAAGGACTTCAGGATCAACCTGTACGCGCCGGGGGAGGGGGACCTGATCCTGCTGACGCGCCGCTCGCCCACCGACGTAGCGGCGTTGATGCAGCTGGGCAACCTGGGCCCCGAGGATACTGAGATGCAGCCGCAGACAGGTGCGCCCCCCTGCCGGGCCTTTTGACTCGTTTTTTTGATTTGATTTGATTTATTTTATTTTTTTACATGTAAAAAAAAGAAACAACACTTCATGAGAAGTTTAAGAAAACAACAACAAAACAAAGAATGTCATCCTTTAAAACTTGCTAACTTGATTTACATGTGCCAAAAAAGGAGTAAGAAGAAGTGTAAATTTATTTAGTCCTACCCCCATTGACTGATAATTTAACCTGTATTTATAAATATTCACACACTGTACTCACACTGCTAAATAACATTATTATTATTATTATTATTATTATTATTACTATTATTATATAGGCTACTGTAATTATACACACACACATACTTATACATGCATGCATACATACATACATACATACATATAGTTGAATATTTCTATATATTTGTACACACATGCCCATATATTTATATAAATATACTTATTTACACTATATATATATATATATATATATATATATATATATATATATAATTTGCTGCCCATTTCTGTACATAAATATACACAGATTTACTCTAATAGTGTTTTTATATTTGTTTTTAAACTGGTTAATGTTTGGACATTGTTTTAATTCTGAATCCATTCTGTTCCATAGTTTAACTCCACTGACTGATATAGAAAATCTTTTCATTGTTGTTCGTGATCTACGAGTCTTAAAATTTAGAGAACCCCTTAAATTCTACCTCCCCTCTCTGTCATAAAACATTTCCTGCAAGTGAGATGGTAATAAGTTGTTCCTAGCTTTATACATGAATTGTGCAGTTCAGTTTGTTCACGTTCCTGCTGGATGTTCGTCCTGCTAAATCCATGTTGATGCTGCAGTTGCCCCTGACGACGGTGATGCTGACGCCCCTGACTACGGCGCCGCCAACGCCGCTGACGACTTCCTCCCCATAGACGAGCACATGGAGGTGGAGCCGGGGCCCGAGGAGCAGATCCACCGGCACCAGGCCGTGGTACGGTTCTGCCCGACCCCCCCTGCAGGTTCTGGTCTCCGCTGGTCTCACCGCTAACCTCTCTGCTCTTTACCTTCCAGACGCCGGGCGACGGCCGGATGCTCCGAGACCGGCGGCAGCTGGAGGCGGAGAGACGGCCGGAGGAGGCCGAAGCCGCCCCGGCGGTACATGAACACGCCTCCTCGTTTATTTTTTACCGTTTAGTCGCTGCCGGGTTTATTGTTACCTTATAGACTCAAGAATACATTCATTCCAGATACAGAAGACTCTCATTTGAGTTTACAACACATTTATTTTTCCAAATTTCTCCCCATCTTTTTCTTTTTCCACAACACATTGGGTTTTCTTTTCCACGTCTATGTAGGAAAGTAGATCCAAAGATCTAAAGACTAAACTGGTGTAAAGACTAAACCAGAGGAAAGTACTGAAAATATGGAGATAAAGGATCTTTGTTAGAACATTTCGTCTCGTTTTGGTCAACAAAAATGAAGACACATTTTAGCAGAGTTTTTATTTTGTAATCTACATTTTAGTCTGTTTTTTATTCCTCTACGATATTGCATTATATATTTAATTATCGTTATCGTCACATGAGCTGCATTTTCGTCTGGTGTCGTTTTCCTCAGTATATTTAGTCATAATTTTGTTGATGAAAGCAACTTTACTTGTGTCTCAGGTGAACATGTGGGCTCTGCACGACCCGTACGCCGTCGTCGGGGAGGACAAGCCCCTCAAAGCAGGTGAGTCCTGGCCCTCAGGTGTGTGTGTGTGTGTGTGCTGCTGGAGCACAGCTGATGTGGGATTGTTGAGTACAGCCAGTACTCGAGTTGTAAAAAAAAAAAAAAATCGGGGGGGATGGTGGATTTTACCATATGGGGGACAGATAATTAATATTTATTATATTATATTTCTTATCTTCCAGCTGCCATTATTTAATATAATTAAATAAGTGCTGATTACAAATGATATAATATATTACAAATAATAGCAGTGACCAAAACAGCTGCAGAAATACTGCAGGAATGACATAGCAGCAGTTAAATGCAGCCTTCTGTAAGCTTTAAATATCCACTGGGCTTACATCAAATACATCAAAACACAACAATAAAAAACACTTTTCTGAACTTATCAATATGACTCTGTCCTTCACAGGATAAGTAACATGGATCACTGCAAAAACTCACAATCTTAACAAGAATATTTGTCTTATTTCTGGTCTCATTTTTTGTAAAAAAAAAATCTCATTACACTTAAAACAAGACTCATCACTGGAAAAAACAACAATTTTCACCTGTTTCAAGTAGATTTTCACTTAAAATAAGTAGAAAAATCTGCCAGTGGAACAAGATTTTATTGCTTGTAATGAGAAGATAAATCTTGTCCCACTGGCAGATTTTTCTACTTATTTCAAGAGAAAATTTACTTGAAACAGGTGAAAATTGTCAAATAAGTTATTTTTTTGGTGTTATTTTTCTGGTGATGACTCTAAATGTTGAAATAGCAGTAAAACCACATTCATTGATGAAATGACATAAGGGATGGAAAGGAGGGATGGCAGTTTTACAGGGGGAGGATTTGGACTGTTTTTATTTCAGGGGGGGATGCCGTCCCCCCTCATCCCCCCTCAACTCCAGTACTGAGTACAGCGCTGTGTGCATGTGTTTGAGCATGGTGCGGGAGGGTGAGTGGGGAAGGACAACAAGTGGAGCGGGGTTATTGGGGGGGCATGGAATCATACAAGTCGATGCAAATGGCCTACGGCTGCTAAGCCTGAGCTGACCATCACAAACACTATCTTCCAACTAAAAAATAAGCATAAAACATCCTGGATGTACCCACGCTCCAAACATTGGCACTTGATTGACTTCACCATCTTGAAGCCTGATTTATGGCTCTGCGTTAAACCAACGCAGAGCCTACGCCGTTGCCGTGACGCCGTCGTGAAACCTTCACACTTCTCCGTCACTCCATTTCCCCGCGGTGCAATACCCCCCCCCCCCCAGAGCACTAGATGATACTTTGTTTAGAGGATCGAGAAGGACAGTGATTCCGACTTGATGGAAACCTCTTTAACATCAGAAGGCTCCAAGCAGTCACAAAAATAACATCAGAGCGCCCCCACATACCGTTCTGTCTGTGGCCACCAGTGTGGATCACGGATTGGACTAAAGAGCCACATGAGGACTCACAAGAAATAGAGATGGAATGTCATCATCGGACACGATGGACAACTTTAAGCAAGTAAGCAGTAACTGTCTGATGATCCATGTGTGTATGTGTGTGCAGGGAAGTGCTACAAAGTTCCCGACGGCGTGGAGGACGGGGGGAAGAGGAAGAGGAAGCGAGCTGCGGCGCTGCAGGACTTCATGAGCTGGTTCAGACAATCCTGTGAGATTTGAGCGTCGCTGCAGTGTCGGACGTGTTGTGGAAACTCTGAAACTCTGCCTCACCTGCGTGTGTGTGTGTGTGTGTGTCTGTGTGCGTTTCAGCCGATCATCAGGAGCAGAAGTTCAAGTGTGGACCCACGTTTACAGGTGAAGAGCAGCTTTGACTCTAATCTCCGTTCACATGCTTTTATTTTGAAGGCTGACAGCCACTTCCTGTCTTTTCAGACCTCAACTACATTTATTTGACCACGTTAAAGGACAAAGTGAAGAAGCAGAAGAGGATCTGCAGGCGGGTGGTAAGAGCTTACAGTCCCAGTAGTTTCCCAGCATGCCTTGCGGCGGTGGACCAGCCAATCAGATCTCCTCGTCTGCTCAGGGCGGTTCTCCGACACAGAGCTTAAATAGATTTAGAGACTTTTCAGACACAGTTAAGGCAAGGCAAATTTATTTATATAGCACAATTCAACACAAGGTAATTCAAAGTGCTTTACATTGACATTAAAAGCGGCAAGACATAATTAGACAGACATAATTAGTTAAGTGGTCCATGGACATTAATATTTGGTACAGTTACCAAGAACCAGTGGTCCATGGACATTAATATTTGGTACAGTTACCAAGAACCAGTGGTCCATGGACATTAATATTTGGTACAGTTACCAAGAACCAGTGGTCCATGGACATTAATATTTGGTACAGTTACCAAGAACCAGTGGTCCATGGACATTAATATTTGGTACAGTTACCAAGAACCAGTGGTCCATGGACATTAATATTTGGTACAGTTACCAAGAACCAGTGGTCCATGGACATTAATATTTGGTACAGTTACCAAGAACCAGTGGTCCATGGACATTAATATTTGGTACAGTTACCAAGAACCAGTGGTCCATGGACATTAATATTTGGTACAGTTACCAAGAACCAGTGGTCCATGGACATTAATATTTGGTACAGTTACCAAGAACCAGTGGTCCATGGACATTAATATTTGGTACAGTTACCAAGAACCAGTGGTCCATGGACATTAATATTTGGTACAGTTACCAAGAACCAGTGGTCCATGGACATTAATATTTGGTACAGTTACCAAGAACCAGTGGTCCATGGACATTAATATTTGGTACAGTTACCCCAAGAACCAGTGGTCCATGGACATTAATATTTGGTACAGTTACCCCAAGAACCAGTGGTCCATGGACATTAATATTTGGTACAGTTACCAAGAACCAGTGGTCCATGGACATTAATATTTGGTACAGTTACCCCAAGAACCAGTGGTCCATGGACATTAATATTTGGTACAGTTACCCCAAGAACCAGTGGTCCATGGACATTGATATTTGGTACAGTTACCAAGAACCAGTGGTCCATGGACATTAATATTTGGTACAGTTACCAAGAACCAGTGGTCCATGGACATTAATATTTGGTACAGTTACCCCAAGAACCAGTGGTCCATGGACATTAATATTTGGTACAGTTACCAAGAACCAGTGGTCCATGGACATTAATATTTGGTACAGTTACCCCAAGAACCAGTGGTCCATGGACATTAATATTTGGTACAGTTACCAAGAACCAGTGGTCCATGGACATTAATATTTGGTACAGTTACCAAGAACCAGTGGTCCATGAACATTAATATTTGGTACAGTTACCCCAAGAACCAGTGGCCCATGGACATTAATATTTGGTACAGTTACCCCAAGAACCAGTGGTCCATGGACATTAATATTTGGTACAGTTACCAAGAACCAGTGGTCCATGGACATTAATATTTGGTACAGTTACCAAGAACCAGTGGTCCATGGACATTAATATTTGGTACAGTTACCAAGAACCAGTGGTCCATGGACATTAATATTTGGTACAGTTACCCCAAGAACCAGTGGTCCATGGACATTAATATTTGGTACAGTTACCAAGAACCAGTGGTCCATGGACATTAATATTTGGTACAGTTACCAAGAACCAGTGGTCCATGGACATTAATATTTGGTACAGTTACCAAGAACCAGTGGTCCATGGACATTAATATTTGGTACAGTTACCCCAAGAACCAGTGGTCCATGGACATTAATATTTGGTACAGTTACCAAGAACCAGTGGTCCATGGACATTAATATTTGGTACAGTTACCAAGAACCAGTGGTCCATGGACATTAATATTTGGTACAGTTACCAAGAACCAGTGGTCCATGGACATTAATATTTGGTACAGTTACCAGGAACCAGTGGTCCATGGACATTAATATTTGGTACAGTTACCAAGAACCAGTGGTCCATGGACATTAATATTTGGTACAGTTACCAGGAACCAGTGGTCCATGGACATTAATATTTGGTACAGTTACCCCAAGAACCAGTGGTCCATGGACATTAATATTTGGTACAGTTACCAAGAACCAGTGGTCCATGGACATTAATATTTGGTACAGTTACCAAGAACCAGTGGTCCATGGACATTAATATTTGGTACAGTTACCAAGAACCAGTGGTCCATGAACATTAATATTTGGTACAGTTACCCCAAGAACCAGTGGCCCATGGACATTAATATTTGGTACAGTTACCCCAAGAACCAGTGGTCCATGGACATTAATATTTGGTACAGTTACCAAGAACCAGTGGTCCATGGACATTAATATTTGGTACAGTTACCCCAAGAACCAGTGGTCCATGGACATTAATATTTGGTACAGTTACCAAGAACCAGTGGTCCATGGACATTAATATTTGGTACAGTTACCAAGAACCAGTGGTCCATGGACATTAATATTTGGTACAGTTACCCCAAGAACCAGTGGTCCATGGACATTAATATTTGGTACAGTTACCAAGAACCAGTGGTCCATGGACATTAATATTTGGTACAGTTACCAAGAACCAGTGGTCCATGAACATTAATATTTGGTACAGTTACCCCAAGAACCAGTGGTCCATGGACATTGATATTTGGTACAGTTACCAAGAACCAGTGGTCCATGGACATTAATATTTGGTACAGTTACCAAGAACCAGTGGTCCATGGACATTAATATTTGGTACAGTTACCCCAAGAACCAGTGGTCCATGGACATTAATATTTGGTACAGTTACCAAGAACCAGTGGTCCATGGACATTAATATTTGGTACAGTTACCCCAAGAACCAGTGGTCCATGGACATTAATATTTGGTACAGTTACCAAGAACCAGTGGTCCATGGACATTAATATTTGGTACAGTTACCAAGAACCAGTGGTCCATGAACATTAATATTTGGTACAGTTACCCCAAGAACCAGTGGCCCATGGACATTAATATTTGGTACAGTTACCCCAAGAACCAGTGGTCCATGGACATTAATATTTGGTACAGTTACCAAGAACCAGTGGTCCATGGACATTAATATTTGGTACAGTTACCCCAAGAACCAGTGGTCCATGGACATTAATATTTGGTACAGTTACCAAGAACCAGTGGTCCATGGACATTAATATTTGGTACAGTTACCAAGAACCAGTGGTCCATGGACATTAATATTTGGTACAGTTACCAAGAACCAGTGGTCCATGGACATTAATATTTGGTACAGTTACCCCAAGAACCAGTGGTCCATGGACATTAATATTTGGTACAGTTACCAAGAACCAGTGGTCCATGGACATTAATATTTGGTACAGTTACCAAGAACCAGTGGTCCATGGACATTAATATTTGGTACAGTTACCAAGAACCAGTGGTCCATGGACATTAATATTTGGTACAGTTACCAGGAACCAGTGGTCCATGGACATTAATATTTGGTACAGTTACCAAGAACCAGTGGTCCATGGACATTAATATTTGGTACAGTTACCAGGAACCAGTGGTCCATGGACATTAATATTTGGTACAGTTACCCCAAGAACCAGTGGTCCATGGACATTAATATTTGGTACAGTTACCAAGAACCAGTGGTCCATGGACATTAATATTTGGTACAGTTACCAAGAACCAGTGGTCCATGGACATTAATATTTGGTACAGTTACCAAGAACCAGTGGTCCATGAACATTAATATTTGGTACAGTTACCCCAAGAACCAGTGGCCCATGGACATTAATATTTGGTACAGTTACCCCAAGAACCAGTGGTCCATGGACATTAATATTTGGTACAGTTACCAAGAACCAGTGGTCCATGGACATTAATATTTGGTACAGTTACCCCAAGAACCAGTGGTCCATGGACATTAATATTTGGTACAGTTACCAAGAACCAGTGGTCCATGGACATTAATATTTGGTACAGTTACCCCAAGAACCAGTGGTCCATGGACATTAATATTTGGTACAGTTACCAAGAACCAGTGGTCCATGGACATTAATATTTGGTACAGTTACCAAGAACCAGTGGTCCATGAACATTAATATTTGGTACAGTTACCCCAAGAACCAGTGGTCCATGGACATTGATATTTGGTACAGTTACCAAGAACCAGTGGTCCATGGACATTAATATTTGGTACAGTTACCAAGAACCAGTGGTCCATGGACATTAATATTTGGTACAGTTACCCCAAGAACCAGTGGTCCATGGACATTAATATTTGGTACAGTTACCAAGAACCAGTGGTCCATGGACATTAATATTTGGTACAGTTACCCCAAGAACCAGTGGTCCATGGACATTAATATTTGGTACAGTTACCAAGAACCAGTGGTCCATGGACATTAATATTTGGTACAGTTACCAAGAACCAGTGGTCCATGAACATTAATATTTGGTACAGTTACCCCAAGAACCAGTGGCCCATGGACATTAATATTTGGTACAGTTACCCCAAGAACCAGTGGTCCATGGACATTAATATTTGGTACAGTTACCAAGAACCAGTGGTCCATGGACATTAATATTTGGTACAGTTACCAAGAACCAGTGGTCCATGGACATTAATATTTGGTACAGTTACCAAGAACCAGTGGTCCATGGACATTAATATTTGGTACAGTTATCAAGACCCAGTGGTCCATGGACATTAATATTTGGCCCCGAATCCAGTTTCCTGATATTTATATGTACTTAATGTCTACGCC
This sequence comes from Cololabis saira, assembly GCF_033807715.1. NCBI lineage: Eukaryota > Metazoa > Chordata > Actinopteri > Beloniformes > Belonidae > Cololabis > Cololabis saira. Next base: position 35,239,023 of record NC_084609.1, on the reverse strand, counting down.
GGGGAAATACACGAAGCAAAGCTTGAAGGCTTACAAAAGTCTTGACGCTTGGTCCGACTTCAAGGCAGGATTTGATGTAGAAATTAAAGTGATGACGACACCGAACTTTATGATTTGACCGTTTAACGTTAGCTACCCAAAAATCCAACATTACCTGATACAAAATGGGAACCTCAAATCCACGTTTCGGTGCCTGGAATCCAGTTGTTTCTGTGAATTGCAGCGATCCATTTGTCTCTCTTAAGATTATTTTTCGGCAGTATGTAAAACGATAACTCCGATTTCTTGCTAAATCTATGAGTAGAGTCGATCGCACAACAGCTCTTTCCCATTTTAGATGTTTTCCAGTTGCTAAAACTGAAAGTCTTTCTGCCACTCAGTCTTTCTGCCACTCAGTGGAAGTAACCCCCTGTGAAGTCGCATCTGTGACGTCATGCGCATTCCCTCTATAGTCCCCGTCGGTGTGGGCCGTCCTCGTCGACCCCGGTCCGGGTTCTGGTCAGGTAAATGATGCCTGTGTGATGTCACTCAGGGTGTGATGCTGTCAGAGGAGGAGCTGAGGCGGACCCTCCTCCAGCCGGAGGGGGCGGGGCCAGAGCAGCCGGGGGAGGAGCCTTTCGACGCGCTGATGGGTAATTTAACACCAACGACCCGTTTGTGAGTGGATTCAACGGTTCTGGTGACTGAGTCTGATGTCGGTTCCTCAGGTGGAAACGACGACGACTCGGGCGGCGAGTATGACGCGTTTCCTGACGACATTCCGGCCGAGTTCGCTGGAGCGCCGGACTCCATCTCCCCGGGTAAGACTCCCCCGCCGGATCAATGCGATCGATCGGATCAGTCCGGGTGTTTACGAGGATGTGTTTCTGCAGACGCCCAGAGGGAGGAGCTGACGTACGAGGACCTGGTGAAGCTGCGCGTGGTGAGTGGAGCGATCGGCCGGAGAGACGGCCTGAGCCTCATTACTGCCAATAATACTGATTATTGATCATTCACACACCCACTATAAACTTATTCATGTTCTTCCCTGTCATTACAAATACACTTGTAAAACTAGATGTAAGAACTTTTTGTTGTAGTTAGATTGTAATCCACAGTGATTAAGAGCATGGAAGCTACGGAAGAGTATTAGGGCCAGGTAGGAGGAAAATAAAAATAGTATTTTAGAGGAGGAAGATTTTTTTTTTTTTCAATATGCACTGCGAGAAAAAAGTCGAAATGTCGAGAATAAAGTTGGATTGTTGAGGAAAAAGTCGAAATTTCGACTTTATTCTTGAAATTGTATTTCAACATTAATCTCGACATTTCGACTTTTTTCTCGAAATTGAAAAAGAGACACAATTAAAACATAAATAACAAATAAAATGAAATAAAATGATAAAAGAGGTAAAATAATAGAAAGCACAAGTTGTTAAAAAGTAAGGGCAGTAGAGTACAGCAGGTACATCACATTCTTAAAATGGCAAGAATTACGTTTCTATACGGTCAAAATGTACAAAGACCGGGTCTAATACAGTATTACAAACGTAATCTGTAACAATCCGTACGGTGAATTAAACCAATTTGACAATTTTATGCCACAACGCCTGTTTTCAGGTCTTATTTCCATAACTTTGCGCGGTTTTCAAAAAGTATTTGATTTAAGAGTACGCTTAAATAACAAATAAAATAAAATTAAATTATAAGAAAAGAGGTAAAATAATAAAAAGCACAAGTTGTTAAAAAATAAGGGCAGTAGAATACAGCAGGTAAGTATTAATTTGGGAGTACGCTTGAGTAGACAGTAATGTTTTTATCCTGATTTAAAGGATCTACAGTTGCAGCAGACCTCAGGTCTACAGGAAGTTTGTTCCACCGGTGAGGAGCAGATTAACTGAACGCTGCCTCACCTTGCTTGGTTCTGGTTCTTGGGAACCACAACAAACCAGATCCAGATGAACCTCAGGGATCAATAACCGTCTCCGTCTCCCTCCAGAACCAGCTGGTGGCCAACAGTTGCAGCTACACCCAGGAGACGTCTCTGTCCCGCCGGGTCAAGGAGTGGGAGGACAAGATCCGGCCGCAGCTGCAGCTGCAGGTGAGGCCCCGGGGGCCGGTTCAGGCTCCGCCCCCTCACCTGAGCTCCGCCCCCCTCACCTGACACCTGTCTCTCTTCCAGGAGCAGCAGCCCGTCTTCGACATCCACGACTACGGCGAGCGCATCGTCGGCGCGCTGAGCAGCGTGGGCCGCTGCCGGACCTTCGCCGCCATCGTCCACGGCCTGGACAACTTTGAGGCCTGCAAGTACCTGCTGGCGTCGCTGCAGCTGGTGAGCCCCGCCCCCCAGGCACAGAGGCTTCTGGGGGTTATTTCAGCGTTCACATGAATTATTTATGACGTACAAGTAAAATAATTAACCAAGGCGGGTCCTTAAAATGTCTTAAAATCAATTTTTCCTAAAATAAGGCCTTTTAAATGTCTTAATTTGTCTTAAATCTCAATCCAAGGGTCTTAATTTTAGAGGGAATCCAGTCATCATTAAAAAGTTTTCTTACACTTTGAAAAGGAAAAGTTTATTTAATTGTTTTGAGGAGAAATAAACCCATTTACCAGTTGTTAGACGCCTCAGTCAGGGTTGCCAGGTTGAGCGAGTTTCAGACAATTGGGCGGGTTGATAAAATCTGGGCTGCTTTTCCTGGTTTTTACTAAATATTAGGAGAAATTATTAACAAAAAAGTTTCCATTATGGCAGAGAAAAGTAGAAACGTACACAATAAACTCACTGATATTTGATTTGCTTTGATCTACTCAATTTAATCGTAGTCTTTGTTTTGGCCCTGAACTTTTTTGGCTATTTAGTGGTGTTGTGAATCTTCATTTGCTTTTGACTTGAAATGTATTACACAAAATAATAATAATTTACGGTTTTAACATAGAGGATGTATGATCTGAGCTGTTTTTTCATTATTTCGGTGGGTTTTACATCGTGTTTGGGCTGGAACCTGTAAGCCAGATCTGGCAACCGTCACCGTAGTCTCGAGACAAGGCAAGAAAATATAAGTAAATGTAAATTTAGTGACAAATGGCTGGAAAATTCCAGTTTCTCATGGCTGAAAACTAAGATTCCCAAAGATGACAGCGAGGCGTACAGGTTTGTTGTAAACGTTTTAAGTTGGAAGAGAGGCTTCTGGGTGCCCAACTGGGCTGAAAAATATATATTTGAGCTGCTTTTCCTGGTTTTTACGAAATATTAGAAGACATTTTTAACAAAAAAGTTTCAATTATGGCACAATAAACTATTACACAATAAACTCACTGATATTTGATTTGCTTTAATCTACTTTAATTTAATTGTAGTCTTTGTTTGGAGCCTGAACTTTTTGGGGGCTTTTTAGTGGTGTTGTGAAGCTTGAAATGTACTGTATTACGCATTTAATCATTGACGGTTTTAAAATAGAGAATGTGTGATTTGGGCTGTTTTTACATCACGTTTGGGCTGGAACCTGTTGGCCAGATCCCAGAGTCCAGGCAGGCGGTTCGGGAGCTGCACATCTGGAATCCTCGGGGTCCTTAAAAAGTCTTAAATTCAATTTTTGCTAAAATAAGGACTTTAAATGTCTTAATTTGTCTTAAATCTCAATCCAGTGCTCTTAATTTTGGAGGGAACGTATCCAGTCATCATTAAAAGTTTATTTCATCGTTTTGAGGAGAATCTCCTGCTGAGGTTCTAAATCTGTGTTGCCAGGTCAGGCCAGTTTCAGCCCAATTGGGCTGAAAAATATATATTTGGGCCGCTTTTCCTGGTTTTTACTAAATATTCAGGAGAAATTATTAACAAAAAAATTTCCATTATGGCAGAGAAAAGTAGAAACTTGAACAATAAACTCACTGATATTTGATTTGCTTTAATCTACTCAATTTAATTGTAGTCTTGGTTTGGATCTTAACGTTTTTGTGCTATTTAGTGGTGTTGTGAAGCTTGAAATTTATTCCGCATTTAATAATTTAGGGTTTTAACGTAGAGAATTTATGATTCGGGCTGTTTTTTCTGCGGGTTTTACATCGCATTTGGGCTGGAACCTGTCAGATCTGGCAACCTCGACCTCAGCGCTGGATTTCTTAGTGATTTCTTGTCTTTTTGGTCTTAAATTTAGTTTGAAAATGGTATTTAAAAAGTCTTAAATCTAACCTGGTCAAACCTGTTCAGGCTCGGTCCGGTTGCAGTTCCTGCTGCCGCCAGCAGAGGGAGCTCTGGTACGTGATTGACAGCTGTCCGTCTCGTCCCTCAGGCCAACGACTACACGGTGGAGATCAGCAGCGCCGCCGGCCTGGAGGAGAGCGTGGACTCGCTGTCGCTGACGCTGCTCAGCACGCTGAAGGCCACGGACCGCTTCAAGACGCTGTCGGGGGCCACCTGAGACCTGGACCTGGACCTGGACCTGGACCTGGACCTGGACCTGGACCTGGACCTGGACCTGGACCTGGACCTGGACCTGGACCTGGACCTGGACCTGGACCTGGACCTGGACCTGGACCAGGACCCCATCATGCTCATTTGTTGGAACATTAGTAATAAAACTGAGCCTCGTTGGTGATGTCACCAAGGAGGGGGCAGGGCAACATCTAGGAGGCGTGTTTTGTCTCATGATGTCACACAAACTAATTTTATTATTTTTTAATTATTTTTATCATGTTATTTTACTAAAAACGGTGAAAGGTTGGAGGAAAAACCCACAAATATCCAAAATAGAAGTAATAAATTGAACTAATAAACATTTTAAGCGTCATTAAACACGTTTCTGAAGACGTGAAACGGTCCTGAACGCAGAAGACGGACTTTAATGGACCACATCAGTCCAGTGAGACGTGTCCACCTGTGGACAGGTGTCCTGGTCCTCATTTCCAGTCCTGTGGAGCCTAAACATCCCCCTATCGTCATGGTAACATCCAGCTGTTGTCATGGGAACAGGTCTTCTGGTCTTGCTGGTCTAGAAGTTTCTCCTGGTCTACTCAGGTCCAGGATGGTGGACACCACGGGCTGCAGCTACCCAATATTGTGGTGATCGATTATTCTATGAAATATTCCATCCATTAATTGGATAAAAGTTAGTTTTGCTTCATTAAAGCCCAATTATAAATATACAATAGAAAACGAGACAGATTTCTTGATTAAAAACAACCAATTTGTTTCTTTTATGAGAATAATTGACATTTACATATGATGCAAACTAGTAAATTTAACTGTTTGTTAAATTTTCCAATAAAAATAAAAATTTGTTTTAAACTTAACATTTCCTGAAAGATTAAAAAAAAAAAAAAAGTATTTTTTCCAAGTATCAAAAATAAAAAATATTCTTAAATTGTGCAGCTTCACATCCAGAACCAACACGTTTCAACAGAGATGCTTGGCTGTGGACCAGGGCCTTTTTTTTTAGTATTTTTATATATTTTTTATTCATTTTTAATTTAAAATGACCCCACAGCTTCAACATCTTGTCTCTTCCTCTTATTTCTTTTGCTTTGCTGCGTTTTCTCATTGTCACTGTTTTCAGTCCTGTCTTCTTCGGCTTTATAAGGGACACATGCGTGTAGCACGTTGTCACATTAAAAAGAACCAGTGTGAAATTAAGTTTAAATGTATTTTTTATTTAAACAAGGCTTCGAAGCCGAGGAAATTCCTCCATTTTTTGTAATCGAGTTACTTGAGGAATCATTGCAGCCCCTAGTTTCCACAAGATATTAACCAGATGATTCATCATTTATCACATTATTGTGTGTGGGTAGATGTATTTGCAAAGTTTAGAAATGAGCTAGCGACAGGCAGCCAATGATGCGTCTTGTTTGGGCCAGGATAAACAGGAAAGAGCGGAGCGGTGCTGCTACGGCAGGAAGTGCCGTGTGCGCTCCGAGTAGTAAGTCCGGATTAATGCATACTATTGATATTTACTCAAAAGTGTGCCGGACTTAAAGGGGACCTATTATGAAAAACACGTTTTTTCTTGCTTTAACATATATAAAGTGAACAAAGATATCCATAACCCACTGGCTTAATCTTCTAACAGATCATTCAAACCTAGAAAAACTCACTGCTATTTTGAAAAATAATATCTCATCCTATGAAAACACTTGGTCCCCCTTTCTACAATACATCCAGAGCTGATTCCTCTCACAAATACCTCACAAATACCTCTTTTCTGTCCATTTTGTTGTCACTTACAACTCTTACTTTATCATTATTTTTTATGATCATATTACTATAAGATCATATATTATATATAGTATTATTACATATTATGCCTGTCATATATTACTACTGTTACACTTTTATATCACCATATATTAAATATATTGTTACAGCTATTATATATTATTATTACTACATTATCATATTGTTATGATTATTACATTATTATTACAACCATGACTATGAATGTGATGATAACAATAACTGTTGCTGTCACTCTTGAAGAGTATTTATTATTAACATATACATATTGGTTATGATTAAGATCATGACTGTAATTATTATTACTACTGTTGTTGTTCTCATTGCCAACATTATCAGCCAACATCACAACCAAAGTTTCTCTTTTTTGTATATTACTATTATTATTATTATTATGATTTATTATTTTATTTTTATTTTTTTTAATTTGAACAATAATCATGATAATGAAGTTATTATATCATAATTAGAGTAAAGGCGGGGGGGCGGGGCCGGGCTTGACTGGCTGAAGGTAGAGGTGGGCGGGGGCTCCAGGCCTGGCTCTGTGGGGCCATGACGGGGCCCTGGCTGGCGGTAGGGGGCAGGTGTGGGAGAACCCCATCCCTCTCACTCTCAAAAAAGGGGGGGAGGGAACAATTAAATAAATAAATAATTAAATAAAATAAATGAATAATGAAAAATTGGAAAGCTTCTCCTCAGCGGGCAGACCCCCTCCTCTGGGTCTGGGAGTTGCCCAGAGTAGGAGAAGCACAGGAGGTCGATCCACAACGGGCCGGCAGCCTCCTCTGGGTCTGGTTGCGGTCCAAGATGCGATCCCTCCTGACTCTAAATGACATCTAACAGAACTAACAAAATTAATCAGGAGGGGTAGTGGGGGAAAGGGAATAGGGGAAAATAAAAAAAAAAGAAAAAGAAAAGGGGAAAAAAAAAAAATATATATATATATATATATGTACTTATATAGTAGGGGGGGGTTTCCTTTCACTGCCGTCCTACTTGCCTCCTGCTGGGGCTCCCGGTCGGGCAACTGAAGTCTGGTGGGGGCCTCCTGCTCGCTTCCCTGACGCCCCGGTCTGACCTCACCCCTCATTGCAAAACATAAATGACCAATTCTAACTCTAATAATTATTACTGGCATTATCATGATATATTGTTTCATATTATTATATTAAAGTTATGAAATCTCTTGGCATGTTAAACTATAGTATTATATTGTAATATATAATAGTATGGTGATATAATTTGGTTATATGTTATAATATTTTATACAAAATATGTTATATTAGGATATTGCTATATTTATATGATATCATGCTACACCACTCTATATGAAAATTGTTTATTTGTTCACTTTCGAATCAATATTCTCAATTTATGTACCTACTTTCATCACCTTATTTACACTCAAACACGGCACGCACGCACACACACACACACACACACATACTGATGCTGTCTTTTGTCATCGTTTGCACTGTTTGTTAATAAAAAAAAAAAAAGAAATATGAATGAATGAGACATCTCTAATCTTCTTCTCATCCAAAAACAGAGGAGTTTAGAGGCTCTGCTGGGATTTGAACCCAGGATCTCCTGTTTACTAGACAGGTGCTTTGACCAACTAAGCCACAGGGCCTCCATAAACTCTCACTTACCTCGTCTCCATGGTGATGGTGGTACCAAAAACAACCGGGGCCTCACATACTAACGTCGCTTAACCTCCCCCCCCCCAAAAAAAGTGTTGCACACCATGTTCCACACATGTCAGGATGTAGTAAAATCCCCTTTGAGTAGATTTGGGTACACAAACTGTCATTTTACAGTTTCTAACTATGAAGTAGTAAAACTTGCTTTTAAACACCAAAATATGTTCCTCTAAATCTGTGCAGCAGAAAAAGTCAAGAGAGATAATACAACCTAAGACATACTACGACCTGAACACAGCACCTTGAGCAGCTCAGCATCATACCAGGTCATGCCTTTCATAGCAGAAGCTCTCAGAAGTGATAGGATCATGGAAGACCACATGAGTAAAGCCGGGCATACACTGTGCGATATCCAAACACTCATTATGCCATTTACACACCTTCCAGGGTCCTACATGCAGGGAGAGTGCACTGTTCCTGGGTAAGTTTCCTGGCTTTGGGCCTCTTATATGTGGAAATGCAAAAGTTGACCAAGCTACCACTGAAGTCCTAGTGGCCTAGTGGACAAGGAACTGGGGCCTCATCTATAAAGCTTGCTTGCGCAGAAAAAGCGCCTGAAAGTTGCGGAGGCCGCCCTCTACGCAAAGCCTCGGATCTAAAAGGAAAAAACTAACTGAAAAATCTGCTTATCTTTACGGCAACTAGGACCCTCCCGTAAGAATTTACTTAAGACACGGGGAACTGGCGACGCAGGCTGTGAGGTGGTGAAATGAAGCCAGATTCATGTAATACTCTTAATAATGTCATCACATATCACAACATATGTCAGACTTATAATAAAATAGCGCTGATCGTGTTCCTCTGTGTGTGAAGCTCAGCGTCAGTCAGGACTCTGCTGCTGCTGCAGCCGCAGTGCCAGGACACGCCGGGAACCTCCTCTTCACCCACCCCTTTAGGACAGAACAAATTAGGGGCTTCGTAGAGCGTTTAGGAGCCCCTCATTTCTTCCCTAAAGCGACACAGATTTTTTTATATATATAATGAGTTTTACGCGCGCGTGAAACCTTTAGGTGCGGGTGTAAGCCTAAATTATGGTCCCGCGTTAAAACGACGCAGAGCCTACGGCGTAGGGTACGCGGCGACGCGCACCTACGCTGTAGACTCTGCGTTGGTGACGCGGAACCATAAATCAGCCCTGAGCATTTTCGGCTTTTGGGTGTACGTGCACTTTTAGTATGAATTCTACGCACTCCATTTTAAATGAGGCCCCTGGCCTCCTAAAACAGGAATTGTGGGGCCAAGTCCCATCTAGGATGTTTGAACATGCAGTGAATCACTGTAAAACTAAGCTGAAAGGTCAGATTCACGCTGGAACTCAAAATCTCTAAACCAAGCTGTTCAGAGAGCAGATCAGAGTGGTCCCTAAAGACTCCCTCCGTACTGCATCCTGCCATCAGCAGTGTCCTCTAACAGAGCCAAGGCTGACGCTGTGATCCGCGGTATACATCATTTTGTAGCAACCTTTACATTTTGGTTCAGACCATGTGGTTAATTGTGAAATTGTTGCATTTCAACTCCTGTGTAACTTATTTGGTGATGTGGGGACTGTCGTGTCCTTCACGTGTGATGGTGAACTTGTCACTTTTCCTCATATGTTGGACTTCACTGTATCCCCATTGAGTGTCGCCATTGGACAAAACCTCAGAAATGTGCGTGCACCCAGGGGCGCAGCTTGTGAACAGGCAAGGCAGGCAACTGCTTGGGGTGTTTCGTATCAGGGGTTTAGAGGACTAAAAAAGTATTGAAGGCTGTTTTTACTGTACAGATCTCAAAATGTGGTTACCGCAATGACCACATCCTCCTCCTTAAACAAACATAAGGCAATTATCAATGACATCTCAGTAGCCAGTAAGAAACCTCCCTTAAGGGCCCCCATGTTGTCATTCTCATGATCACGGCCATCCACCTGTACACAGTGTAAAAAAAAAAAAAAAAAACTACACAGTGTCGTGTGCACAGAATTTAACGTTCATTCTGGAAGTTTTGAATGGAGCTGAGCCGGCTCAGCTGAAGGTAAAGAAAAATTAAGAGGAGTCTTAATCTGTCCGACAGTGAAAAGAGGAAGAAAAAAAAGGAGGACAAAGACAGAAGAAAGCAAGACAGTGGTAAGTGGAGCAGATAACTACCGTTAAACAGCAAAACTAGCGTCAGACCAGTGTTAAGTTTATTGACGTTTTTGGTTAGTAGAGCAGAGTAGAGTAGAGCTGTTCTGTGTAATGGAAACGCACCTTTAATGTTAAGCTATGAAAGCTATGACGACTGCGTTTACATGCAGTCAATAACCCTTTTAAAACCCGAATATTCGGTCATGTAAACGCCAAACGGAATATCCCCATCAAACGGAACATTCAATTGTTTTCTATTTTACAGGATATAGTGAGTATATAGCGGTCTTGTTTGGTTTATTTGTTTGTTTCAAGTTTTTCTCTTTTCATTAGTATTATTATATTAGATGATTTAATGTAAAGCTATAGACAACTAGATCCTGTCCTACATACTCCGGTTCAGTAGGTGGCGGTATGCAATCCGCCAAAAAACGCAAAGAAGAAGACTTTGTTTTCTGCGAATGCTCTGTTCGCAAGGAATCCTGGTCAAAATTTAATAACGTTTTCGTTGGTGTCAGTTTATTATAACATAACGGCGATGAACACTGGTTTGAGGGGCCCCCTAGAAATTTTTGCCTAGGGCCCCAACAGACCCTAGAATCGCCTCTGCGTGCACCAGAATTAATGTGTGCGTGAAGGACCACAACTTCTCACATTCAAGTCACTTTTTGAACACTCAAACGTGAGCATAGAAAGTGGTGCACATACACTCTTTGGACATGAGGCCCTTGATGGATGAGTTTTAAATCACAGTTTTGTCTGAGGTTAAGACATCCAAGATTTAACAAGCCTTTTTTTCCCCATTCAAATATTAATCGTTGTTGGCAGGATTTGAACTTGCGCGGCAGGGAATCCACAATGGATTTCGAGTCTGTCGCCTTAACCACTCGGCCACAACAACCACTCCTATGTGTGTGAATCTGCAGAATCAGACAATTTAGAGACTTTTTAAAACTGGATGATTTTACTTTAAAAAAGCAATGGAATTGATTTTTTTTTTCTCCGAAACTCGCTCGCATGGGACATGCTTTGTGTACGGAGCCGCTGCTCTTCAGCTAGAGAGAGGCTTTGTTCCCTCCCCTGCTACACGTCATTCAGTCAGCCAATCAGCGCAGAGCCTCATTATCATAGCCCCGCCCCTCAGGATCCAGCACAGATTCTGAGGCTAGAAGCGGTAAAAAAAGAGACATGGCCCAGAGGCTGAATTTCTGATTTATGTAGAAAAAACAAGCTTTAGATTGTTTTTAAGACATTCAAGGACTGTTTAAAATATACATTAAATGCCATAATAGGTCCCCTTTAAAGTCATAAAACTGATTTGAATATAATTGATATAAATGGTATAATTGATCACACACTGGCAGAATTGAAGCCTGAATTATAATTCTGGTTCCAGCAAAAATCTGACCAGCTTAAAGTCTCAAGTTATTCAAATCTAATGACACATATGATCTTTGCTGGAACACACAAGACCTGCTTTAACTGAACCCTTTTCATGGCAGGTAACCATATATGGTAACTATAAAAGTTACCATCCTTCATAGCTCTGTTACTTCACATAAAGCCAGGACAGTAGTGGAACAGGTTTGTGTACTAAATATATCACAGTGAGGTGAAATAAAGCTGCTCCAGAGGAAGAATGAACTTGTTGTGTCAACAGGGTTTTTATAACAAGCTGAAGAAGTGTGTTGAGGGCTCTGTGGCTTAGTTGGTCAAAGCACCTGTCTTGTAAACAGGAGATCCTGGGTTCAAATCCCAGCAGAGCCTGTAAACTAAGAATTAAGAATATCTCTCCTGTAATGATTAAAAGCACAGACTTTATACGCTTAGTACATTTAACAATGGCATGCACATTAACTAAAAAGGCAGGATTAACTGTTTTTCTTCTTTATCAGAAAGAGTAACAACTCGTCGACCACATGGCCTAATGGACAAGGTGTCTGACTTCAGATCAGAAGGTTGAGGGTTCAGAGCTCTGTGGTTACAGAGCCTTCAGATAGTTACTGTAGATCTGGGGCCTCATGTACAAAGAGTGCGTGGATTTCATCGTGAATCCGTGCCTGGAATTCTGGCTTACGCAAAAAAAAATTCAGATGTACAAAACTGTGCGTACGCCCAAATCCACGCAGGTTCCTTTGAACATCACAATCAGCGTGGATTTGAGCACAACACTCCTCCCTGTCTCCTCCCTCAAACATCAGCTGTGAGCTGGAGATAGTCCTGTCAAAAGTTGAGGCCTGGAAAAAAATCATTTATTTGGGGCATTTCTTCCGATTTCAGCTACATTGCATTATGGGTAATGTCCTTCTTTGCTCTGTGTTGCATTCCGTGAAGAGTTGTGGTTTTATTATGATCGTAAGGGTTTGTGGATGTTTATGGGCAGCGTTAGTGCATCATTACACTCTGCTTTTCTTGTTTGTATTTTAAGAACCGACACCAGAACTTAAGTTGGTGGATGAAAAACGGCTCCTCGTTCTGTTTTACTGTCACGCGTATTATATACTGACGGAATTAAGACCAAACACGTTTATTGGGTCCTACACATTGTGGATGTCCGCGATCACCTCTCTCATAAGTATAACAATGTGAACAATATACATTTATATTTAAAACATGAAGCATCACGATCTGATTCCTCTGCTGCAGAAATAAAGACAATTTGTGCCAACGGGATTATTGAGGTGCAAACGTGAGAAATAAAGAACAAAGTTGCTGTAACTCGGAGTGTTGCATCCGCAGGAGGAGAGACCGGTCTTAGTCCCGGTCCATCACTGGAGAAACACTTTCTGGACCTGCAGCTCCTGCAGCCGACTCCATATCAGACTCTGAAAGTTGCCTAAACATTCAATAAAAACTTTATTCATCATTGCTGAATCACATCAGTTTGTACCAAACAAACTTTCCGTGACATCTTATTTTTTTTTTAAAGACAACTTTACAGAACTGGTTTTTGCTGCAAAATGTATTTTATTGTTTTTTCTGTCCAGACACAGTTATGGGATGTTTAGGATCTGGCTTTAATCTCTAGTACTCTCGTCCCATACGGTCGTCATGGTGACAGAGATGTCCGACCTGTAGCAGCTCCAGCTGAAAGATCATGTTGGTCTGAACCGGAGCAGCTGGTCCAGTTCAGGACAGATATCCAGAAGATCCTCTTGGTACCTAAACCAGCTGATGGTCCAGTCTTAGTCCTGGACCAGCAGGTCCAGACTAAACCAGCTGATGGTCCAGTCTTAGTCCTGGACCAGCAGGTCCAGACTAAACCAGCTGATGGTCCAGTCTTAGTCCTGGACCAGCAGGTCCAGACTAAACCAGCTGATGGTCCAGTCTTAGTCCTGGACCAGCAGGTCCAGACTAAACCAGCTGATGGTCCAGTCTTAGTCCTGGACCAGCAAATCCAGACTAAACCAGCTGATGGTCCAGTCTTAGTCCTGGACCAGCAGGTCCAGACTAAACCAGCTGATGGTCCAGTCTTAGTCCTGGACCAGCAGGTCCAGACTAAACCAGCTGATGGTCCAGTCTTAGTCCTGGACCAGCAGATCCAGACTAAACCAGCTGATGGTCCAGTCTTAGTCCTGGACCAGCAGGTCGGTGTGATCTGATCATCAGCAGGTTCCTCTAACGGAGCCAAAGCTCCATCAGGATTTGCAGGTTCCATCGTTGAGCTCCTTTAGTTGTTTGTTCAGATCATGTGGTTGATTGTGAGATTGTTGCAGCTCCACTCTTGTGTAACTTATCTGGTGATGTGGAGACTATCTTGTCCTTCACGTGGTCGTGAACTTATTGTTGATGTCATGTTTCCTCATATTCTGCACTTCACTGCATCACCAGAGTGTCGCCAACGGACAAAACCTCAGAAATGTGCATATGCCAGCCTTGGTTTGTGCGTGAAGGACCGCAACTTCCATCCATCCATTATCTATACCCACTTTATCCTTTGCAGGGTCACGGGGGTCTGCTGGAGCCTATCCCAGCTCATTTCAGGTGAGAGGCAGGGGTTTCTCCCTGGACAGGTCACCAGTCCATCGCAGGGCGGACCGCAACTTTCTACATTCAAATCATTCTTTGTATATCCGCCTTGTATAAGTGCCTTTTTTGTCTTTGAAAACTCTCTAAATTCCAGGTCGATTCTTCCCTGATGATATGTTTTATCGTTCTTTTATCAAATCTGTTATCACTTTTTCTTTTATTTGTTGGTTTCAATCTTTGAAAGTCAAAGACAGAAACTTGCTCAATAAGGTTGTCAGTCTAAGCAGTAAAATCATTAGGTCGGCTCAACAAACTTTACAAGAACTTTATAACAAACAGCTGATCAAGAAGGCAAACTCCATGTTGTCTGATTCTCACATCCCTTAATAAACAGTTTCAGTTTCTACCATCAGGTACTGCTTAGACTCCCTTTTGCAAAGACAAACAGATACAAACACTCCTTTCTTCCCTCCGCTATTGTTCTTTTAAATGCCGTAAGGAAAAGGTAGTGGGTGAAAGAGCCTTCTCTCTTAACTATAGCTTAGGTCTGTACAATGATGTGTAACTTATTGTAATTTATTATGTATATTTTATGTATATTTACCAATGTGTGCTTCTCCTGTCGCAAACCATTCGCTCCCTTGGGGAAAAATAAAGTAATTGATTGATATATTGATTGATTGATTGATTGATTGATTGATTGATTGATTGATTGATTGATTGATTGATTGATCCGACTGTGAGCGTAGAAAGTGGCTTACGCACGTTTTTTGTGTGCTGCACGTTTTGTACACGAGGCCCCAGGTTTTTGAGGCTCAATGGCTGTACATCAGACACCATGGTAAATTATTTACTCTAATAACTGAACCAGCACTCCCTTTGCGGCACAATAGCAAGGTAGACCAGACTTCCCTCTGCCACTTCTTCCAGCTCATTTGGGGGGATCCCAGGGTATTTCCACACCAGCCGACAGACATACTCCCTTTAGCGTGTCTTGGGTTCTCCTCCCAGTGGGACATGCCCAGAAAACCTCATCAGGGAGGCGCCCAGGATGCATCCTCACTGGATGGCCGATCCCCCTCATCTGGCCCCTCTTGTTGAAGAGGAGCAGTGGCTCTACTCTTAGCTTCTGTAGGATGGCCAAGCCTCTCATCCTATCTCTAAGGGAGTGCCCGGAATCTCTATGGAAGAAACTAATTTCTGCCGCCGGTATCTGCAATCAATCTGCAACCTATATCAGTCAGACCACAGCAGCTGTGTGTCGTTAGCCCGTTAAGCTGTGGTTGGTCAGAACTGGTCCCTGGCAACATTTAAAAACTTTAAATGTTGTCCATCTAAATATAGTTTATGGTCGGGATACTCCACCTACCTTAATGTGATTATCACTTACTGAAAATACTAACTTGATTAGTTTAATGTTGCTATTTACATATACATTTCTTAATGCAACTCTTTCCTCCATCTGGTTATGTTGGGAGTATTGTGGTCCATGTAAACGTAGTCAGTTGGAGCATCAGCTGAGGTAAGAATGGTTCCTTGGAGTCAGACCACAGCAGCTGTGTGTCGTTAGCCCGTTAGGCTGTGGTTGGTCAGAACTGGTCCCTGGCAACATTTAAAAACTCTAAGCTGTGCTGACTCCTTTACTTCTGACTTTCATTATGAAGACTGCAGGCTTCTTCCTGAGGTTTGCTACAGTCTTGGTTGGAAGCAACTGTTTCCAGCTGGTAATAGAAGTCTCTGATGTTGTGTTCTTGTTTTTCAGGGTTTCCCTCTGTGTGTTGTTGATTGTGGAGTCATGTGGGATGCATTTGAAGGGTAGACTATGATTTGATGAAGACATGACATGTGTAGTTGTATCACACTCAGCTTAAATCTTCTGTTGTCTGTCCCCAGGATCAAAATCTCACCAACAGAGTGGTGGTGGCAGCTTTGCTGGTGGCAACTTTGCCTCCTACCAGGGAGCACCCACAGGTCATTCAGCACCAGTACTCTACAGTGCCCCTAGACTGGTATCGGCACCAGTATTTGTCCAAAACCCTAACCCCCCTCAGCTTGTTGGTTACACAACTCCAGTAGGGAGCAGCCTGGACTCGGCTGCACCTGCTTTGGGATACTATGTTGGTACTGGGTCTGCTGTGCCCCTTCAGGCAGGAGCTGTCGGTACTGGGTCTGCTGTTCCCCTTCAGCCTGGCTATGTTGTCTCTGGTTCTTCTCTACCCTTTCAAGCAGCAGCTGTTGGTTCAGGGCCGGCTGGAGCAGGTCAGTCTAGTCTACCAAATAAGTCTGATGCATGGTACTAGTCTTGTGGTTGGGTATTGTATCCTGACTTGTTTCTCCACAGAAACCGAGTGGGCTGTTCCTCCCCGACGCTTGACTGACGCAGCAGATGATGCCCAGACCATGGATGCCAGTGACTTTCTCCCATCACCCCCTCTACCACCACCTGAACCGAGCTTCCAGGCAGGAGAAGCTGCCAGTGTTATGAGGGAAGCTGAACTTGGCAACTTCCAGCGGCAGACGGAAGAATTTGGCTATCCAGCTGACCAACTGGGCCAAGGACAGCAGGGATTCACAAGTGTGGTGGTTCCCCAGTTTGGTGTGGGTGGTTTCTCGCCTTCCCCCAATCCAGACTTTGACTTCAAACTCCTGTATGGCCTGTACCCTCCTGGCACCCAGACTACCTTCAGCCAGCACCATGAGAAGGGCAAAGACTACTCACAGGCCGTCCATTACTTGACAGAGCATGCTTCTGACGACCATGGTTCTGTGCAGCAGAAAAAGCTCTTCCAAGCTGCCTCCTAGACTTCTGCAGGAAATGCTTAGGTGTCTCAAGGCTGGCAGAAATATGTCCTCTGCATAAAAGATTCTGATCACCTTTGGCCAATAAAGATTTTAACTCGTACGTGGCTTTGTGGAATGCTTATTTATAAAAAAAGGTGACAAAATGCTGTTGACTGATGTAAACCAAAATTAACATTGCAAAATGGATGTAGGTTAAACTTCCTCCCCACATCAATGCGTGTCCTGAAAGTCTGACATTACAAGCCATATCCTGAGGTTGGTAGCATTGCTGTGCAGTCTAAGCATGGCTGCTGCTTAGACCTTCACTTGCAGAAGGTTGGCGGGGCCTCCACATGGCCATGGTTCCTGGGGAAAGTGCTGTAGACCAATATGGGACTGCTTAGAAATGCCCACATTGCGGCTTTTTAAAAGGTGGGTTTGTGGGACATGACTAAGCAAGAATCCCCCCCAGTTGCAAAGCTCACCTTTTGAAACTTGCACAGGTTTAGTCAAACAGGGAGCGGCTGATGGCTCTAAGCCTGCAGGCAGATAGCTGCACGCCAAGAGTTTCACCAATACAGCAAACATTGCCACAGTACATGGTATACTACCACACTGGAGCATCACAAGTGAGCAGGCAATGGCTTGAATTTTCATGACGGGGGCTTCTCTTCAAGGCTATGCTACATTTCAAACAATTTTGCTGGTTTTTGGAAAACTGATTTAAAACCATAATTTGCTTGACTGAAAGGCCTTATCAGGGCAGGAATGGGGAAAAAAGGCACGGAAAAACTTGATTTCTGGTCTCCTGGATTGTGGATTATCTCGCCAAGAGACCAGGTTTTTGAGGCTCAACGGCTGCACATCAGACACCATGGCAAATTAACTCTCTAATAACTGAATCAGCACTCCCTTTGTGGCACAACAGCAGGGTGGACCAGACTTCCCTCTGCGACTTCTTCCAGCTCATTTGGGGGGATCCCAGGGTATTTCCACACCAGCCGAGAGACATACTCCCTTTAGCGTGTCTTGGGTTCTCCTCCCAGTGGGATATGCCCAGAAAACCTCATCAGGGAGGCGCCCAGGATGCATCCTCACCAGATGGCGGATCCCCCTCATCTGGCCCCTCTTGTTGAAGAGGAGCAGTGGCTCTACTCTTAGCGTATGTAGGATGGCCAAGCCTCTCATCCTATCTCTAAGGGAGTGCCCAGACACTCTATGGAAGAAACTCATTTCTGCCGCCGGTATCCGCTTGTTTTTTCTGTCATTACCAGGGGTTAATTTGTGCCGGATCCTGCCGGAACAAGATCCGGCACCTCTCGATTTTGGCCTCCCTGCGTTCCGGGACTTATTTGGGCAGATCCGGCACCTCTCGTGTATATATATATAAAACAATGATATAAAAAAGTTTTTTTTTAATGTATAAAAAATAATAATATGCATAAATTCATTTACAGAACAAATCCCAAGCATTTCATTTCAGTTTATAAAGATTTAACGTCATTTGAAAGAGTCGGAGATTTGTTGATGCAATGAAAAGATGGGCCAGCAAACCACGCCCCCGACCAAAAAAACTTTGGAAATTTGCTGGATCCGGGGAGCAAGCAGCAAGCAGCAAGCAACGCAAACATGTCAAAAAGACAGTTGAATTTACTGTCTTTTTCAAAAAGAAGGAAGAGTTGCGTGATTCTTCAAAACGAATCAGCAAGCGGCGATGAGGGCAGCTGCAGCACAATCAATGTGCTCCTTGCGCCGCGGACACATACACATGAATGGATTTGTGTCGGTTGCTGTGGATTATGTTCTCACTACAAATAAAAAAACGGGCTGAAGCCCCCCCAAATTTGATCTCAGCCCCCCCAAAATTAAGAGGACATTTTTCCCTTTCCAACGATACCAATATTGTGTTTGTACAATTTTTAAAACGGCGTTATTTTGGGGCTGATGCAGCCGCATCTCTCTGCCTGCCGTCACTGCACTGTGTCCAGCAATGTCCCGCCCACAGCACCATCTGATTGGTTACACACAGAGACAGGCACGGGAAACAGCCAATCAGCGGTGAAGGCTGTGCACGCGCTGTGCTCACACACAAACAGAGGAGCGGAGAATATTAGTTATTAATTATTCAGTTATTAATATTAGTTTAGCCGGGTAGAGAAGCTCCGGAGAGGATATGTTTCCAAGGTAAGTTAAGGCAGCAGACACCCTATTATTGTTATTCTAGCTTTCCAAAGTGCACCAGATTGATGCATTTAAATGCATTATGCTCAAAAAATTTCGCGGGGGGGGGGGGGGCGGTCCCCCCCCCCGGAACCCCCCCCCACGGTACCCCCTCGATGTTCCGGGACCTCTTCATGGACAAATTAAGCACTGGTCATTACCCATATCATCTGGAGTCACGGGTAGCTAGGTAGACACATTCTTCTGTCTGCTGCTGGCAGTTGCCATGTTCAGCTTCCTTCTTACACCTGAGATATCTCCTACCTGGAGTACAGGTCCAGTCGGTGGTAGAGAGGGTGAAGGGAGAAGGTCACTGGCATCCCTGAAGGGGTACAACCGACCCAGAATCACTATTGACAGCTCCTGAAAAGCCATGGTAGACCAAGAACAAACATGAGGACGACCTTAATTCGGTTACAGGCAATAATCAAATTGTTGTTGTCCATCTAGATATAGTTTATGGTCGGGATACTCCACCTACCTTAATGTGATTATCACATACTGAAAATACTAACTTGATTGGTTTAAAGTTGCTGTTTACTGTATTTTCACGAGCATTCGGCGCACCGTGTGAAAAGGCGCACCCTCATTTTTGTGCGTCATTTTTGGATTTAAAACACACATACGGCGCACCGACCCAAAAGGCGCAGTCTACAGACACGGAGCTGCACACACGCGCGCCGCAAAACACACACGCGCGCCGCAAAACACACACACCCGCTGCAGAACACACACACAAGCACACAAGTGTGCTTATTTAAAAATAGAGCGGGAGCAAAACTTAGTTTGATTGTATTTTATTTCAGTTTTTACATTAATCAAACCCTTCAAAGTCCTCATCCTCTGTTTCTGCATTAAGGAGCTCCGCTAATTCAGCTGCGCCAGTCCGAATTTCCTCAGTGTGAGTCACTTTCTGTGCTGTGCGGCCCCTCGGAAATGCCGGCTTTTGCAAAAGCCCGAACAACAGTCCCAGCAGACACGTTAGCCCACGCATGATGTGTGGTAAAAAAGCACCGGGTCGCCGCACATAGACCTGCCTCAGCCACTTGATCATCATCCCTTCATCCAGCCAGCCCTTTTCATTCGCCTTTATAATGACTCCGGCTGGAAAAGTCTCTTTAGGCAAAGTTTTTCTTTTAAAAATCAACATAGGCGGCAGTTTCTGTCCATCAGCGTGGCAGGCAAGCACAACAATAAATGACGACTTTTCATACCCCGTTGTGCGGATCTCCGCCGCGCGGGTCCCGTCTATCCACCGCCCTGGTCCCGTCTATCCAGTTGTTTGGGGGTCATGCGATTGGTCTCTGGAAAGCACCTAGCTTGTATTGTATTGATGCTTTACTATATAAACAAAATGTAGCTTACAGGTAATGCTACAGAGCATCTTAGGCTATTTGAAGCAAAGACAGCATCCGGCCATGTTGGGATACCACCACCGCATAGTAACTCCAAGGAACACCTCAAAGCACAGAAGAAGCAAGCACGACGAGGATGGGATTTGAACCCATGCGTGCAGAGCACAATGGATTAGCAATCCATCGCCTTAACCACTCAGCCACCTCGTCTAGTGCTCCTTAATCTAGTCCCTAATCAATTACTGCTAATTCAATTAGTGCCTACTCAACTCGTCATCATTCAACTACTCCTTATCAAATAGCCCTCATTCATCTCACCCTTATTTAACTTGTCCTTGCTCATCTAAAACTCATTCAACAGGTCCATACTCAACTAGCCCTCATTCAACTCTTCTTTATTCAATTAGTCCTTACTCAACTAGTCCCAATTCAATGATTGCTTATTTAACTAGCCATTATTCAACTAGTCCTCATTAAACTAGTCATTTATGATGCAGTTCAACTAGACATCAATGTGTGCTGTCTACACCTGTTTATATAGTGGTCTCTGTAGTCCAACAACTAACCAGGTAACAGTCATATTTACATAGAACTGTTAGTTCTCTTGTTAATGGTTCATTAATACTAATATATCTGCACTTGTTATACCTTTGACAACATATCGGTGTTTCACCTTTCCCTGTTCTTCATCCTTTCTTTTCTATCTCACTCCTCTTCTTGCTCTAGCCACCTGTTTTTCAGCAGGTAGGTCTTCTCTCTGAAAGGGGGGTTGTTCCTTGCCAGTGTTTATTTGACAGTTGTTTGGGGGTCATGCGATTGATCCCTGGAAAGCAGCTAGCTTGTATTGTATTCATGCTTTACTATATAAACAAAATTTAGCTTACAGGTAATGCTACTGAGCATCTTAGGTTATTTCAAGCAAAGACAGCATCCGGCCAGGCTGGGATACCACCACCGCATAGTAACTCCAAGGAACACCTTAAAGCACAGGAAAAGCAAGCACGACGAGGATGGGATTTGAACCCATGCGTGCAGAGAACTGTTAGTTCTCCTGTTAAATAGTTCATTAATGCTAATATATCTGCACTTGTTTTACCTTTGACAACATATCGGTGTCTCACCTTTCCCTGTTCTGTCTCACTCTAGCAACCTGTTTTTCAGCAGGTGGGTCTTCTCTCTGAAAGGGGGGTTGTTCCTTGCCAGTGTATATTTGACAGTGTTTGGTGGTCATGCGATTGGTCTCTGGAAAGCACCTAGCTTGTATTGTAGTGATGCTTTACAATATAAACAAAAATGTATCTTAGAGGTAATGCTACTGAGAATCTTAGGTTATTTCAAGCAAACGCAGCATCCGCAATGTTGGGATACCACCACCAAAAATAAACACCAAGGAACACCTCAAAGCACAGGAGAAGCACGCACGACGAGGACAGGATTTGAACCCATGCGTGCAGAGCACAATGGATTAGCAATCCATCGCCTTAACCACTCGGCCACCTCGTCTAGTGCTTGTTCCTCTAGTCCCTAATCAATTTCTGCTAATTCAATTAGTGCCTACTCAACTCGTCATCATTCAACTACTCCTTATCAAATAGCCCTCATTCATCTCACCCTTATTTAACTCGTCCTTGCTCATCTAAAACTCATTCAACAAGTCCATACTCAACTAGCCCTCATTCAACTCTTCTTTATTCAATTAGTCCTTACTCAACTAGTCCCAATTCAACGATTACTTATTTAACTAGCCATTATTCAACTAGTCCTCATTAAACTAGTCATCGATGATGCAGTTCAACTAGACATCAATGTGTGCTGTCTACACCTGTTTATATAGTGGTCTCTGTAGTCCAACAACTAACCCGGTAACAGTCATATTTACATAGAACTGTTAGTTCTGCTGTTAATGGTTCATTAATACTAATATATCTGCAATTGTTTTACCTTTGACAACATATGGTGTCTCACCTTTCCCTGTTCTTCATCCTTTCTTTTCTATCTCACTCCTCTACTTGCTCTAGCCACCTGTTTTTCAGCAGGTAGGTCTTCTCTCTGAAAGGGGGGTTGTTCCTTGCCAGTGTTTATTTGACAGTTTTTGGGGGTCATGCGATTGGTCTCTGGAAAGCACCTAGCTTGTATTGTATTGATGCTTTACTATATAAACAAAATATAGCTTACAGGTAATGCTACAGAGCATCTTAGGTTATTTCAAACAAAGACAGCATCCGGCCATGTTAGGATACCACCACCGCAAAGTAACTCCAAGGAACACCTCAAAGCACAGGAGTAGCAAGCACGACGAGGATGGGATTTGAACCCATGCGTGCAGAGCACTATGGATTAGCAATCCATCGCCTTAACCACTCGGCCACCTCGTCTAGTGCTCCTTAATCTAGTCCCTAACCAATTACTGCTAATTCAATTAGTGCCTACTCAACTCGTCATCATTCAACTACTCCTTATCAAATAGCCCTCATTCATCTCACCCTTATTTAACTCGTCCTTGCTGATCTAAAACTCATTCAACAAGTCCATACTCAAGTAGCCCTCATTCAACTCTTCTTTATTCAATTAGTCCTTACTCAACTAGTCCCAAATCATCGATAACTTATTTAACTAGCCATTATTCAACTAGTCCTCATTAAACTAGTCATCGATTATGCAGTTCAACTAGACATCAATGTGTGCTGTCTACACCTGTTTATATAGTGGTCTCTGTAGTCCAACAACTAACCAGGTAACAGTCATATTTACATAGAACTGTTAGTTCTCCTGTTAATGGTTCATTAATACTAATATATCTGCACTTGTTTTACCTTTGACAACATATCGGTGTCTCACCTTTCCCTGTTGGTCTCTGGAAAGCACCTAGCTTGTATTGTATTCATGCTTTACTATATAAACAAAATGTAGCTTACAGGTAATGCTAGTGAGAATCTTAGGTTATTTGAAGCAAAGACAGCATCCAGCCATGCTGGGATACCACCACCGCATAGTAACTCCAAGGAACACCTCAAAGCACAGGAGAAGTAAGCACGACGAGGATGGGATTTGAACCCATGCGTGCAGAGCACAATGGATTAGCAATCCATCGCCTTAACCACTCGGCCACCTCGTCTAGTGCTCCTTAATCTAGTCCCTAACCAATTACTGCTAATTCAATTAGTGCCTATTCAACTCGTCATCATTCAACTACTCCTTATCAAATAGCCCTCATTCATCTCACCCTTATTTAACTCGTCCTTGCTCATCTAAAACTCATTCAACAAGTCCATACTCAACTAGCCCTCATTCAACTCTTCTTTATTCAATTAGTCCTTACTCAACTAGTCCCAATTCAATGATTGCTTATTTAACTAGCCATTATTCAACTAGTCCTCATTAAACTAGTCATCGATGATGCAGTTCAACTAGACATCAATGTGTGCTGTCTACACCTGTTTATATAGTGGTCTCTGTAGTCCAACAACTAACCAGGTAACAGTCATATTTACATAGAACTGTTAGTTCTCTTGTTAATGGTTCATTAATACTAATATATCTGCACTTGTTACACCTTTGACAATATATCAGTGTTTCACCTTTCCCTGTTCTTCATCCTTTCTTTTCTATCTCACTCCTCTTCTTGCTCTAGCCACCTGTTTTTCAGCAGGTAGGTTTTATCTCTGAAAGGGGGGTTGTTCCTTGCCAGTGTTTATTTGACAGTTGTTTGGGGGTCATGCGATTGATCCCTGGAAAGCACCTAGCTTGTATTGTATTCATGCTTTACTATGTAAACAAAATTTAGCTTACAGGTAATGCTACTGAACATCTTAGGTTATTTCAAGCATAGACAGCATCCGGCCATGCTGGGATACCACCACCGCATAGTAAGTGCAAGGAACACTCAAAGCACAGGAGAAGCAAGCACGACGAGGATGGGATTTGAACCCATGCGTGCAGAGCACAATGGAATAGCAATCCATCCCCTTAACCACTCGGCCACCTCGTCTAGTGCTTGATAATCCAGTCCCTAATCAATTACTGCTAATTCAATTAGTGCCCTCTCAACTCGTCATCATTCAACTACTCCTTATCAAATAGCCCTCATTCATCTCACCCTTATTTAACTCGTCCTTGCTCATCTAAAACTCTTTCAACGAGTCCATACTCAGCTAGCTCTCATTCAACTCTTCTTTATTCAATGCTTTGCCAGCTCGTACACACACAAATGCATACACATGCACACACACACACACACAGAGCGCGTTTGTTATTAACATACTTTTTAATCTTTGTGTTTTGGTGAAAGTAGCAAGTCTTCTCAAGTTCAAGTCTTTTAACATTTTGTCAAGTCGAGTCTAAAGTCATCAAATTCATGACTCGAGTCTAACTCGAGTCCACACCTCTGGCGATTACTCTGTTCATGGTGTCGTTGAGCGTGGTTTCAATCTCCTTCTGTGTGTTAGCCGTCTCGGCCTGTGAGGAGCGGAGCTGTGTCAACTCACCGCTCAGTTCTTCTCGTAAAGCTTGTATGTCCGCGGTTGTCTGCGCGCAGAGAGACTCAATGTCATTTTTAACTCCTTGAGACGATGCCATGATTTCAGCCTTTATCTGTGTCAGCACCGCTTCTCTGGAAGTTTGAAGTTCCTCTCGGAGCATCTGCAGGGAGAGAGCGGCCTCGGAGACAGGTGTCTTGCCTTGTGAGGTCGCTGCTGTTTCCCTTTTCGTGCGGGCATATCAAAGTTCTGTTACCAATAGGGAGCGGAGACCGGACCAGGATGAGCGGTTTTTAATGGATAATTATCCTCATTATCATATTCAATTGTATGTATTTGAGGGAGGATTGAGCGGAATGTTGTGCTCCTGCATGTGCGCTCAAATCCACGTTTATTGTGATGTTCAAAGAAGCGTGCATTGATTTGGGCGTACGCACAGCTTTGAAAAACGCAAGAATTACACGCACGGATTCACATTGAATTCCACGCACTCTTTGTACATGAGGTCCCTGGTCCAGTCGGTGGTAGAGAGGGTGAAGGGAGAAGGTCACTGGCATCTGACCCAGAATCACTATTGACAGCTCCTGAAAAGCCATGGTAGACCCAGAACAAACATGAGGACGACGTTAATTTGGTTACAGGCAATGATCTGATTGCTGTTGTCCATCTAAATATATTTTATGGTCGGGATACTCCACCTACCTTATTGTGATTATCACTTACTGAAAATACTAACTTGATTAGTTTAATGTTGCTATTTACGTATACATTTCTTACTGCAACTCTTTCCTCCATCTGATTATGTTGGGAGTATTGTGGTCCATGTAAACGTAGTCAGTTGGAGCATCAGCTGAGGTAAGAATGGTTCCTTGGAGTCCGACCACAGCAGCTGTGTGTCGTTAGCCCGTTAAGCTGTGGTTGGTCAGAGCTGGTCCCTGGCAACATTTAAAAACTCTCAGCTGTGCTGACTCCTTTACTTCTGACTTTCATTATGAAGACTGCAGGCTTCTTCCTGAGGTTTGGTACAGTCTTGGTTGGAAGCAACTGTTTCCAGCCGGTTCTAGAAGTTTCTGATGTTGTGTTCTTGTTTTTCAGGGTTTCCCTCTGTGTGTTGTTGATTGTGGAGTCATGTGGGATGCATTTGAAGGGTAGGCTATGGTTTGCTGAAGACATGGCATGTGTAGTTGTATCACACTCAGCTTAAATCTTCTGTTTTCTGTCCCCAGGATCAAAATCTCACCAACAGAGTGGTGGTGGCAGCGGTGCTGGTGGCAACTTTGCCTCCTACCAGGGAGCACCCACAGGTCATTCTGCACCAGTACTCTACAGTGCCCCTAGACTGGTATCTGCACCAGTATTTGTCCAAAACCCTAACCCCCCTCAGCTTGTTGGCTACACGACTCCAGTAGGGAGCAGCCTGGACTCGGCTGCACCTGCTGTGGGATACTATGTTGGTACTGGGTCTGCTGTGCCCCTTCAGTCTGGCGCTGTCGGTACTGGGTCACTTGTGCCCCTTCAGTCTGGCGCTGTCGGTACTGGGTCACTTGTGCCCCTTCAGTCTGGCGCTGTCGGTACTGGGTCACTTGTGCCCCTTCAGGCTGGCGCTGTCGGTACTGGGTCACTTGTGCCCCGACAGGCAGGAGCTGTCGGTACTGGGTCACTTGTGCCCCTTCAGCCTGGCTATGTTGTCTCTGGTTCTTCTGTACCCTTTCAAGCAGGACCTATTGGATCAGGGCCAGCTGGAGCTGGTCAGTCTCGTCTACCAAATAAGTCTGATGTATGGTAGTAGTCTTGTGGTTGAGTACTGTATACTGACTTGTTTCTCCACAGAAACCGAGTGGGCTGTTCCTCCCCGAAGCTTGACTGAAGCAGCAGCAGATGATGCCCAGACCATGGATGCCAGTGACTTTCTCCCATCACCCCCTCTACCACCACCTGAACCGAGCTTCCAGGCAGGAGAAGCTGCCAGTGTTATGAGGGAAGCTGAACTTGGCAACTTCCAGCGGCAGACAGAAGAATTTGGCTATCCAGCTGACCAACTGGGCCAAGGGCAGCAGGGATTCACAAGTGTGGTTGTTCCCCAGTTTGGTGTGGGTGGTTTCTCAGCTTCCCCCTATCCAGACTTTGACTACAAACTCCTGTATGGCCTGTACCCTCCTGGCACCCAGACTACCTTCAGCCAGCACCATGAGAAGGGCAAAGACTACTCACAGGCCGTCCACTACTTGACAGAGCATGCTTCTGACGACCATGGTTCTGTGCAGCAGAAAAAGGTCTTCCAAGCTGCCTCCTAGACTTCTGCAGGAAATGCTTAGGTGTCTTAAGGCTGGCAGAAATATGTCCTCTGCATAAAAGATTCTGATCAGCTTTGGCCAATAAAGATTTTAACTTGTACATGGCTTTGTGGAATGCTCATTTATAATAAAGGAGACAAAATGCTGTTGACTGATGTAAACCAAAATTAACAATGCAAAATGGAATGTAGGTTACACTTCCTCCCCACATCAATGCGTGTCCTGAAAGTCTGGCATTACAAGCCATATCCTGAGGTTGGTAGCATTGCTGTGTGATTCTAAGCATGGATGCTCCTTAGACCTTCACTTGCAGAAGGCTGGCGATTAGCAGGGCCTCCACATGGCCGTGGTTCCTGGGGAAGGTTCTGTAGACCAATGTTGTGCCACAGCGGTTGTGCTGTTCAGTTATCAAGACTAATTTATTCAGTTAAATAAGGTAGGTTATCAAAATGACTTGCCGGGGCACCACCTGGGCCGTAACCAGGAAAATAACTAGCAGCAAATCGGTCTCAAAAATGGATATTATGCAAAGTAGTACATTTTACTATTATCACTACAGAATAACCGTTGAAGGCAATTACCAGTTCGGCTCTAGCTCTGTCAAACAAGCCATTGTGATGAAATATGTGCAAAACAAAAACTGTCATTCAAATCACAATTTATTTACATCCAGGTGTCAAGCAGATGGTAAAAGCGACACCCCAAATAAAACCTGATGGTAAACTACATTAAAACATAACACTACCATAATAAAACTGCATAAGGAAAATAAATCAAAACAGTAAACACGTGATACAAAACTTCCGTCCATCTGTGTCTCCAGACAACTGGCTGCACGTGGCCGGCAACGCATTTAAAGATGGCGGCGCCCTCGCCACCACGTGCAATGAAACAGGATGACGGGGCGCGTGTTACAACCAAAAACGTAACAACGGCCAATAACGTAATAACTGCCAATAATGTAATAATTTTGGCCATTTCAAATGTAATAAAGCCAATAGTGTAATAATGTGCCAATAATGTAATAAAACTTTTGAGTCAATAACGTAATAACTTTTTGCTGATAATGTAATAAGGCATTACATTATTGGCTGGTTATTACGTTATTGGCCTAGTATTAAAAAAAACTTTCAAAATGTAATAACTGGTGCCGATAATGTAATAACACATAAAAATGACAGCAGCTCTTGGAAATAAAGGCTTTTGTGAAGTTTTTGTGCAGTTTGCTAATCAAAAATAGGTAGCCTATAGTGGACTATAGTACACTGCACTGTACACTGCAGTTCAGATTTTGGGATTGGAAATAAATAATAATGCAAGTCCAGGAAAATATATGGTGAATTCATTTGACACCTCAACACCCTCAACGAGACACTGATTTTATGGCATATGCATGGTACACATGAAAAATTGCCTGTTTAGACAAGAACGTCTAACTGCCCAATAACTGCAAAAAAAACCTTTATTTCCAAGAGCTGCTGTCATATTTATGTGTTATTACATTATCGGCACCAGTTATTACATTTTGAAATTGGCTTAAAAGTTATTGGCTCAAAAGTTTTATTACATTATTGGCACATTATTACACTATTGGCTTTATTACATTTGAAAAGGCCAAAATTATTACGTTATTGGCAGTTATTACGTTATTGGCCGTTATTACATTTTTGGTTGTAACAGGTGCGGTATTTAAAACCACGGATAACTGGAGAAGATGGCGCCACAAAATAAACAAACAATAATGCCAGTAGTTGCCGGCATTACACACTAATATACATATGGTAAACAACCTTAAACACAAATTTAGCTCTGAACCGCTCTAGATTAAACTGATTGCCCAAAACATAGCCTCACGCTTCCTCGGTTCCGGGAACAACTGGCTTTCTGCCGGGGGTTCCAGTCCGAGGCGGCCTCGTTTCTCTCTGCTTCCAATTCTGGAAAGAAAAGGGACAGTGGCTGCAGCGTACCTCACGCCGTTTCCCTGGTGCCGGTCCACGGAGCCTCTACACGCTGCCTCGCTGCGCACGGGGCTGGTTCCGTCCGTATGCGTCGCTGGGCTGGGGGGGGGCGGGGGGGGGGCTTCACGGGTCCAAAGCTGGAGCTTCTACGGCGGATTCTGGTTCACGCTGGCGATCGTCCCTGGAACGCCACGGTTCCTGGTGTAGGAGAGTGCTCGAAGAAAAAGAGGGGGTTTAAAGGCAGAGAGAGTCAAGAGCGCAGC
This sequence comes from Cololabis saira, assembly GCF_033807715.1. NCBI lineage: Eukaryota > Metazoa > Chordata > Actinopteri > Beloniformes > Belonidae > Cololabis > Cololabis saira. The sequence continues at coordinate 35,209,695 of NC_084609.1, read as the reverse complement.
GCTCTGGTATCGGATCTTACGTTCGGCCCGTTAATATAGGTCCCGAACGGCTCCCTCCCTGCCCCAGCTCTCAGGAAAAATGGGGAGACGTGGTCCAGATGCGCTGGTCGACAGAGGTCTGTCCTGGTCGCTGGGCTGGGAAAGAGAGACTGAGCTGGGGAGAAACTGAGATTTTTGCGTTCCGCGGGCTGCAGGGGGGCCGTCAGCGCCTGGCCAGTGATTCGACGCGCGCCCTTCAGGTGCCGCCCCCAAGGCACGTTGGTCTTTGTAGTTCTTCACAAAGCGGCCATTTTAAGAGGCATTTTAAAGCTGATTTCAGGCCGGGGTTGAGCCGGCTTTAAAGTCGAATTCAACACAGGAAAGGTGACACGTGGTGTCAACGATCGCAGTGGGCAACACCGGACCCCCCCCCCCACGAAGATTAGGACCCCAGATCCGGCTGGATCTGGCACAGCAGCATTCATAAAGGCCTTAGCTCTCAAGAAAGGGGCAGAATAATCCCCTGAGCAGGGTCCACCGGGTGATCAGAATAGTCTACCTTTGACCCTGAAGAGCAAGAATAAAGAAGATACATAGGGTGATCTCTGATTAGAGATCAAAAGGGGAATTGTTATGATTGATTATATAACGAATAATTTAAAATCAAACTGAATATGTAAACTGTGTTGTTAACTAAATGTTTCTCTATGTGAAACTGAGGTGCATTCCTATGACTTCTCACCATGCTGTACCAGGCACGAGATAAGGCCCAGCTACACACTTTGGGACCCCCCCCCCCCCCTCCGTTTCTCTAAGAGTAATAAATATCCCTCACACGCGCGGGCCGGGCAGATCTGTTAGGATGGCTGCGGAGAGCTGTCCTGCAGGTCTCCCTCTGCAGAGGTAATATCTTTAATTCTATCCCAGTCTTTTGTGTCTTTATTTACCTTTTCCAGCTCAATCAAAAAACCCGGGGTGATTAATTCGATCACAACAGTATGAATGAATAATGATCTCTGTGAAGCTCTGGGTGCCTTGAAGGGCGCTATATAAAACCAAGCCATTATTATTATTATAATTCCATCCATCCATCCATCCATCCATCCATCCATCCATCCATCCATCCATCCATCCATCCATCCATCCATCCATCCATCCATCCATCCATCCATCCATCCATCCATCCATCCATCCATCCATCCATCCATCCATCCATCCATTATCTATACCCGCTTTATCCTTTGCAGGGTCACGGGGGTCTGCTGGAGTCTATCCCAGCTATTTTCAGGCGAGAGCCAGGGGTTACACCCTGGACAGGTCGCCAGTCCATCGCAGGGCCACATAGATACAAACAACCAGACACACTCACACTCACACCTACGGGCAATTTAGAATCAACAATTAACCTAGCATGCATGTTTTTGGACTGTGGGAGGAAACCGGAGTACACGGAGGAAACCCACGCAAGCAAGGGGAGAACATGCAAACTCCACACAGAAAGACCCTGCTGGGCCTGGGAGTCGAACCTCGTCTAGTGCTCGTTAATCTAGTCCCTAATCAATTACTGCAAATTCAATTAGTGCCTACTCAACTCGTCATCATTCAACTACTCCTTATCAAATAGCCCTCATTCGTCTCACCCTTATTTAACTTGTCTTTGCTCATCTAAAACTCATTCAACAAGTCCATACTCAACTAGCCCTGCGATTGGTCTATGGCAGTGTTTCTCAATCCTGGTCCTCGTGGGCCCCTGTCCTGCATGTTTTAGATGCTACCCTGCTTCAGCACACCGTGATAAAAGTACCTGTGTCATCAACAGAGCTGTGCAGACCTTGGTGACAAGCTAATGAGGACCTTTAATTAGAATCAGGTGTGTTGGTGCAGGGAAACATCTAAAACATGCAGGACAGGGGCCCACGAGGACCAGGATTGAGAAGCACTGGTCTATGGAAAGCACCTAGCTTGTATTGTATTCATGCTTTACTATATAAACAAAATGTAACTTACAGGTAATGCTACTGAGCATCTTAGGTTATTTCAAGCAAAGACAGCATCCGGCCATGCTGGGATACCACCACCTCATAGTAACTCCAAGGAACACCTCAAAGCAAGCACGACGAGGATGGGATTTGAACCCATGCGTGCAAAGCACAATTGATTAGCAATCCATCGCCTTAACCACTCGGCCACCTCGTCCAGTGCTCATTAATCTGATCCCTAATCAATTACTGCCAATTCAATTATGCCTACTAACTCGTCATCATTCAAGTACTCCTTATCAAATAGCCCTCATTCATCTCAACCTTATTTAACTCATCCTTGCTCATCTAAAACTCATTCAACAAGTCCATACTCATCTGGCCCTCA
>NC_084609.1:34877849-34906849 GCF_033807715.1 Cololabis saira | reverse complement strand
GCTCCCAGGATGCATCCTCACCAGATGGCGGATCCCCCTCATCTGGCCCCTCTTGTTGAAGAGGAGCAGTGGCTCTACTCTTAGCTTCTGTAGGATGGCCAAGCCTCTCATCCTATCCCTAGGGGAGTGCCCGGACACTCTATGGTAGAAACTCATTTCTGCCGCCGGTATCTGCGATCTTGTTCTGTCATTACCCATATCATCTGGAGTCACGGGTAGCTAGGTAGACACATTCTTCTGTCTGCTGCTGGCAGTTGCCATGATCAGCTTCCTTCTTACACCTGAGATATCTTCTACCTGGAGTACAGGTCCAGTCGGTGGTAGAGAGGGTGAAGGGAGAAGGTCACTGGCATCCCTGAAGGGGTACAACCGACCCAGAATCACTATTGACAGCTGCTGAAATGCCATGGTAGACCCAGAACAAACATGAGGACGACCTTAATTTGGTTACAGGCAATAATCTGATTGCTGTTGTCCATCTAAATATAGTTTATGGTCGGGATACTCCACCTACCTTAATGTGATTATCACTTACTGAAAATACAAACTTGATTAGTTTTAAGTTGCTATTTACGTATACATTTCTTACTGCAACTCTTTCCTCCATCTGATTAACCCTGAATTCCAATCTCCCCCTCACAGACTCACACACTTACAGGTGCGCTCCCATGACTTGCGTAAGGGTTCAGGGCTGTCTCATTCCTAAAGTCGTTAAGTGCGCGAGGGCTCCCAGCAGACATTTTGAGCCCTTACTGCTCACTTACTGTAAGTCAGCATCTCTGCAGACTTTTGGAAAGGGAATTACCCACAGTTCATTGCGTTGTGACATAAAAGGAGGTTACCAGGGAGAATGTAAACAAAACAGGGGGCGGAGGAAAAGGAACCATGTGCCACTGCGAGAAGAAAGTTCACCTGTAAATATAAATACATATCCCACTGGTGATTTAAATTCAGAAACTGTTGTCCCGTGAGGATTTTTCAACGGCCCTACTATTTCCTTTACAAACAGGGAGCGACCAACAAACGGAGGGAAGAAAACCAAAAAAAGGACAAATGAAGTTTTGGACTTTCTTCAAGACTAAAGACAAGAAAAGAGGCTGAGGGAGCTGGATGAAAAGGAGGAGGAGAGGGAAAAGAAGAGGGATGACCAGTTATCTAAGTTAATTGACATTTTTGGGAAGATGGTGGACAAAATGTAGTTTTCTTCATCATTTTTTTATTCATAATTTGAGGTTCAATTTCTTTTGTTTTCATTTTATATTAGACTAATCCTCAGCTGAGCTGGTGTTGAATAAACAAGACTTGCTTTTCTTTAATCTGAGTACAGTGTTTGAATTAAGATTCCCTATGTTAACAGAAATGCATACATGTAACATTTCACACACTGAGCAGCAAAGAGGTGAAATGGTGGAGGACGGAGAGGCCATGCTAAGATGCTAACAGAGGCTAACGGACAGAAAATGTATCGGTGATTGGCACTAGCGACGCTGGCGCGGGTTTCCGGGTTCTAAAAACCCAATGTCAACAACATTTCAAAGTAGAGGGCCCCCCCTCTGCCCTAAGGGGCCGCCGCCTCCCCTCACGACGAGGCTCGACTCGCTCGAGGCTTTTATTTTGGCATTACGTGCTCTCTGTGCCTGCAGCATCAAAACATCCGGTAGCGTGCTCACAGTTGAAAAGAAAGTGACGTTGTCACTCAGTTACAAGGAGGGAAAGTTGGAAAAGAAAGAGCGACGATGGGGAAGGCAGAGGCTAAAACCAAACAGAATAAATCAGGAGCACAGAAACGAAAAGAGAGAAAAAAGAGAGATGTCCAGGCTGCTGCTGCCAAGTGTGTCTCAGTGAGCACATTTTTTAAAACGGCGCGGCCGCCTGCACCGCCACACATTGATAACACTGAAAGCAGTGATGATGCAGCCGCAGCCCGCAACGACGTGGAAATGGAGGCGGGGGGGTCGGCGTCGCAGCCCCCGTCTGATGAAGAGGACGCCGCCGTGTCTCCTTGTCCTCCACTTGTCCTCCACAAACAACAACACAAGCCAAGTTGTCCTACAGACCAAATCACTGAACAAGGAGCAGGACTAGGTGAGTGAGACATAATAAATTATTATAGTTTGACTGTTTTTGTATCACGTGAACCCCAGTATCCACGTTTTTTGGGTGTTCTGTTGATTGATTGTTTGCTTATGCGCAAGATGGCGCCGCCTACGGCCGCCACGGTATTTTTTTTTTTTTTTTTTTCTGAATAATGTTTTAGAAGAAATTGCATAGGAACAGACCAGTTTCATGACAGTACAGATTCACTGGTACAAAGTCAATTAAAAAGCTTTACTCTATGCATTACACTTGGTTACATTTTGTTTACATTGAGGAGGGAAAGGCTTTTGCAGAAAATAGCAGCTTGAAAAGCTCTGTGATGTATTGTAAGCTTGTCAAGCTGCTAGCTATAGTTATTAATTATTGTGAACTTGTAGATAAGCTATATTCTTTTTGTAACCAGGAGCTGCTGAAGAGGACACCACCGTGTCCGCCTCCCCTCCACTTGTCGTCCAACAACAACCACCATCAAGACAAACTACTGAACCAGGAGGTGAGGCATAATGAGTTATAGTTTAACTCTGTAACTTTAACCACTTGAGCCCCAGCATCCAAGTTTTTTTCTGGAAAAGGCTTTTGCAGAAAATAGCTGCTTGACAAGCTCTGTGACACATAGTAAGCTTGTCGAGCTGCCATAGCTAGCCTAGGTGTTGTTCAATTCAATTCAATTCAATTCAATTTTATTTATATAGCGTCTAATACAACAGATGTTGTCTCTAGACGCTTTCCAGAGATCCAGAACATGAACATAAACATAAACATAAACATAAACATAAACATAAACATAAACCCCCGAGCAATTATTATATAAACAATGGCAGGTAAAAACTCCCATAGTGGGAGAAAAGCCTTAAGCCAAACATTGGCAAGGAAAAACTCCCCTTTAGGAGGGAAGAAACCTTGAGCAGGACCAGGCTCATAAGGGGGGACCCTCCTGCCGAAGGCCAGACTGGGGGAGTCCGGGACGTCGACAGCACAGAGCAGGCAGGTTGAAGCAGCAGCGGGATGACCAGAGGGGGGGGGGGGGGGGGGGGGCAGGCAGGCGGAAGCAGCAACAGCAGACATCCACGTAGGCAGGTGGAAGAAGCAATGGGATGACCAGAGGGGGGGGAGGGCCGGGAACACAGGCCAGAACGCAGCTCCTGAGGCTCCGGCCTGCAAACATACACAAAAGTGAAAAAAAAAGAGAAAAAAAAAGCTTAGATAATAAGTTATTATTATTTTTTAACCAGGAGCTGCTGTTGAAGAAGAAGAGGAGGAGGTGGTGACAGCGGCAGTCACAGAGATAGTGGCCACAGTGACGGTGGCCACTAGCGGGTACGAAGCAGAGTTTGATATGGACATTAATGACATTGATCAGATCACCTGCACAGGTGATCACGATGACAACCACCAGGCAAGTCTGTCTTCCTCTGAGCCATTATTGGACTTTGCACAACCATACCCCACAGATCCACGTCTTTTTAAAAAGGAGTCGTTCAGCACAGACAAAATCAGAGCTATTGTACAACATGGTCCATGTCAGCCTGGGTTAAAAGATAACTTTTCAGATTTTGTTAAAAATTCATTAAATGACAAGTTTAAGACACACTGGTACAAAAACACGAGTGGCAAATGCAGTGTAGCTAGACACTGGCTGGTGTATTCCCCTCTAGCTGGCAAGATGTTTTGTCATTGTTGTTGGCTTTTTGCCAAAAAAACAGAAAGATCTACTTGGTCTGACCCTGACAAGGGGTTTGATGGTTTCCACAAAGGCATGGATAGAATAAAGCTACATGAAATGTCACCAGCACACCAAGAGGCAGAGAGGAAACTATTCATCACTAAATATCGCATTACAGAGGACAAAACTGTAATCGCAGGACTCATTCAGGCAGAAAGACTAGCTATTGAGAAAAACAGGAAAGTAGTTAAAAGGCTGATGGATATTACTCTCTATTTAGCCAAGCAAGGTATCGCCTTTAGGGCACACAGGGAGTATGCTGGCCTAGGAGCCCCATCTGTTAATGAGGGCAACTTCCTTGAACTTTTAAAACTAATGGCAAGATATGACAATATCCTTGAGAATCACTTAAATGAAAAAAATAAGGTTTACAAATACATACATCCGGACTCTCAAAACGAGATGATCACATGCCTTGCCCGAGAGACACTGCAAATGATTCTTAAAGAAATTAAGGATGCTGTTTTTTACTCTGTCATTGTTGATTCAACAATTGATATTTCAAGGGTGGATCAATTTTCATTGTCCATAAGGTATGTCAATAAGAGTGGTAAAAGTGTTGAGCGATTTATTAAATTTGATGAGCTGTCCAGTGGCAATGCAGAAGCATTCCATGAATTACTAATTAAAGCGCTCCAGGACCTGGGACTTAATGTTACCAAAATGCGAGGGCACGCATACGATGGAGCTAGGACTATGTCTGGTCACATATCAGGCCTTCAAAAAAGAGTGAAAGACTCATGTAGCTCTAAGGCTCTGTATGTGCATTGTTGTGCCCATAACTTAAACCTTATTCTTGTTGATGCTGCGTCATCATGTACAACTGGGAAACTCTTCTTTGGTACTCTTGAAGCATTGTATTGCTTTTTAACATTGAGTTTACCTCGTTACAGAATACTAGAAGAAAAACAGGATAAATTGGTTAAAGACACAGCTTTGACATTGAAAAGTCTCTCTGATACAAGGTGGGCCTCAAGAAAGCAAGCCACTGAAGCGGTACTAAGAAGTATGCCAGCAAATATAGAGGCACTTGATGTAGTAATCAATGAGGATGTCGGCTCAACACCAAAAGCAGCAGCAGATGCACGAGGTCTGCTAGCCACAATTGAGACATTTGAGTTCATGTTCATGCTCAACTTTTGGAACTTTGTTTTAGGGAAAACATTTTGTCTATCAAACTATCTTCAGAAAGAATCAATCGATTTAATCTCTGCACTTGCGCAAATTGACAGCTGCGCACGCACATTTTCGAGTTCAAGCAGGGGAGAGTAAGAAAGAGAAAACGTTTCCATGATGAAGTTGCCACAGACGAGCCTATATCTGACAGTAGAGCACGTTTTAAAGAGCAGACCTTTGAGCACATTCTAAAAGTATTTGACACACAGTTTGAAACACGTTTCACAGACCTTCGAAACACAGTTAGTAAGTTTCAGGTCCTAAATGAAAAGCACTTTTTTGATAAGAATTCCATCCAGAGGATCAATGAATTGGCAGAATTTTATTCAGAGGATCTGGATGCAGAATGTGTTGAGAATGAATATTCCTCATTCAGAGACGTGTACAAACAACTGTTCCCTAGCCCTGATGGAGCAGGGTTTATTACAGCAGAGATTCTGCCCTTTCTAATTGCAAATGACTTGCATGAAGCGTATCCTAACGTTGCAACGTTATATCGTATATTTCTCACTATTCCTACAAGCAGCGCACAGGCTGAGCGCACCTTCAGTCGCCTTAAGCTCATTAAAACCTATCTGCGCTCAACAATGACTGAGAGTCGTCTCTCAGATCTCGCAATGCTTTATGTTGAGAGAGAGGTTACTGCGTCCATTACATTGGATAATGCTATTGAAACATTTGCCAGGATGAAGAAAAGAAAAACTAAGTTCTGAATTGTTTTTCTTCTGAGAGCAATGCTCAAATATTGGCAGTTGGCATAAAATATGCATCTTCTCCTTTTCTCCAATAGCCCTTTTTGATACTGCACTTTAATGTTCATCAATACATCAATCTTATTTTTGGCATCCAGATTTATTATTGTTGGGATTGTAATGGCACCTTAAGTTGTTTTATTGTAATTTTATTGAGTATGTCTTTGTATTGGGACTGAGTTGGGAATGTTTAATGTGAATTTTATTTATATGCTGCTATGTTGGTCAGTCATGTGTTTTTTCTTATTTATTGTATTTATTTATTTTGCCATTTTGTATAAAATACCAGTCTGAGATGGATGTTTGTTTAGCCCTATATGATGCAGTGAGTTGGAACTTGGAGGTCATTGGTATTTTGCTGAATGCAGCAATAAAATGAGGAGGATAATAATTATAATTGTTGTCATGACACTTTCTTTGGCTTTCTCGTTTCTCATTCAGTTTTTACTCCTTATATTGTCTAAAATTGAATAGGGGAATACACAGAGCTTTGCCCTGTTGCACTATTCGAAAAACGAACGAGTGAAGATGGCGCCGTTGTGTGTGGCTGGCCGTCTGCCCCTGTTACTTTTTCTTTGTATTGTCCTGTTTTGGGCGTTTTTTGTCCATAATGTGTCACCGCTACTGGTGTATGATCGTCTGGCCCTTTTAGATATCCGCAATTCTGTGGTCAAGCTACCGATCCAGGACTTTAATGGACAGCCAAAGACGCCGCCGCCGTTGCTGGCGTCTATTCCACCGTGCATATGGCGTTCATCCATCGGGTTGCTACGCAACGGCCGACGCAGGAGACGAGGAAGGAGAGGTGGAGTAGTGTATAGGCTGAGAGCTTACCTGGCCTCGACATCCACCCATAACTATGGTCGTCAACCCGGCTACAGCACGCAAGGCTCCACGGATTACTGCTATCGATGGCTGTTGCCGGCAGTCCCGGAGGCCGGGTATCCGCTCCCCTGTCACCGGCCCGTGAGAATCCACAGACGGGGCTGTGTGTTGGAGAATCTCCGCCCGATCGGTCGTGCCTCCCGACAATCTGACCAGTGTTTAATTCGCATGGCTCTGGTGAACACTCGGTCCATGGCTAATAAGACTTTTATCCTGAACGACTTGTTTGCCTCTTCTTCCCTGGATTTCCTTTTGTTGACGGAAACCTGGCTGAAACCAGGTGACAACAGCGCCTTCTCAGAGCTCCTCCCACCTAGGTGTTCCTTCTTCAGCTCGCCTCGACTTTCGGGTAGAGGGGGCGGGGTTGCTGCTGTGTTTAAGGACAGTTTTAAATGTCGGCTTCTCCACACAGATACTTACTCCAGTTTTGAGCTACAATTATTTGTGTTGGAGTTTGCAAGTCCTGTGTTATGCGCTGTTGTCTATCGCCCTCCCAAATATAATAAGGACTTCATTCATGAGTTTTCTGAGTTTTTAGCAGACTTTCTCCCCAAGTATGACAAACTACTGATTTGTGGGGATTTTAATATTCATGTTTGTTGTGCTCCGGATCAGTTCGCCACTGATTTTAAAAGGCTTTTAGAAACTTTTAATTTAATTCAATTAGTGGACAAACCTACACATCATCTTGGGCATACTCTTGACCTAATTATTTATTCCGGGCTGTCAATCTCCCTTTATGAGATTTCTGAGACTGCCATCTCAGATCATTTCCCCGTTATTTTTGAATTTCTAGCCCCTTCACCAGTCAGCAAGCCTCTCATTCCATCCCGCCAGCGTCGCATCATCACATCTTCTGCAGCTGAAGAATTTTCTGCTGCATTCAGGGACTCTCAGTTTTTTGCGTTGAATGACATGGTCCCCCCTCTTTGTCCAGATGAGTTTCTGTCCTCCTTCCACACCACTTGCTCCGGGATTTTGGACTCTGTGGCCCCTCTAAGGCAAAAAATTGCAAAGCCAAGAACAGAGCCATGGCTAAACGAAACCACACGGGTCGTTAGGCGGCGGTGCAGGCAAGCAGAACGAAAATGGAAAAAGGACAAACTACATGTGTCTCTGGAGATTCTAAGGGACTGTCTTGCTGAGTTTCAGAGAGTTGTGAGGGAGGCAAAATCTCAGTTTCTCTCTGATATCATCTCCAGAAGTGGCCACTGTTCCAGGGTGTTGTTTAGTACAATCAACTCTGTTATAACCCCACCTACCTCTCCTGTGACTGATTTCTCAACTGCTACTTGTGAGAAGTTTCTCAACTTTTTTATTGATAAAGTAAACTCTGTCAGACAGGCTACCAGCAATTATTCGGGTACGGATTTATCTGCTTCCCCGGCCCATTCCGCTGTATTGGACCACTTTCAACTGGTTTCTCTCTCCTCCCTTGCTGACATCATGAAGTCTTTGAAGCCTACTAACTGTCCTCTGGATGTTATTCCGGCCAAAATTTTAAAGAGTTCTTTTAATACTGTTGGGCCCAGTCTTGTGATGCTTATCAATGCCTGTCTTAATTTAGGAGCAGTCCCAGCTGCCTTTAAACATGCCGTGGTTAGGCCCCTTTTAAAGAAAACGCATCTTGACTCCTCAGTTTTGTCAAATTTTAGACCAGTCTCTCATTTGCCTTTTCTGTCTAAGGTTTTAGAAAAAGTTGTTTTTACCCAGTTAAGATCATTTCTGGAGAACAACTCTGTTTTTGAAAAGTTTCAGTCTGGGTTCAGGTCTCGTCACAGCACTGAGTCTGCCTTGTTAAAGGTGCACAATGATATTGCCCTGTCTGTTGATGTCAAGTGCCCTGTTGTCTTAGTGCTGCTAGATCTCACAGCGGCTTTTGATACAGTCGACCACACAGTCCTTCTGTCACGCCTGAAACATTATGTTGGCCTTCACAGCACTGTACTCAAGTGGTTTACGTCATATCTGTCAGATAGAACCTTCTCCGTTATGCTTGGTGATTCCTGCTCCTCCTGTGCCTCCCTCTCATGCGGCGTCCCGCAAGGTTCTATTCTAGGCCCACTTCTTTTTTCATTATATTTGTTGCCACTTGGGTCCATTATAGCCAGACATAACTTATCATTTCATTGTTATGCAGATGATCTACAGATCTATCTGCCACTGAAGCCTAAAGTCACTAGCGCACAAAGCTCCCTGCTGGAATGCATTGCTGACATCAAACAGTGGTTGGCACGCAATTTTTTACATTTAAATGAGGACAAAACGGAGTGCATTTTGTTTGGTGACACAGTGACGGCTGACTTTGGCTCTTTGTCCGGATCTTTTAGTCCCAAAGTTAGGAATTTGGGAGTTATTTTTGATAGCTTTTTAAAATTTGACCGACAAGTGGACAATGTCGTGAGGACAAGTTTTTATCAATTGCGTCTTTTAACCAAAGTCAAAACATTTTTGAGCCGTCACGACATGGAGAGAGCTATCCATGCTCTAGTCAGCTCCAGATTGGACTATTGCAATGCACTTTATGTTGGCATTGCCCAATCCTCTTTTAGCCGTCTTCAGCTGGTACAAAATGCAGCTGCCCGTCTTTTAACGAACACACCCAGACGAGAGCACATCACCCCGGTCCTCTATTCCCTTCACTGGCTGCCTGTTCGTTTTAGAGTTGATTTTAAACTTTTAATGTTTGTTTTTAAAGCTCTTAATGGCCTTGCCCCTCCTTATTTATCGGAGATTTTAACAGTGCATGAGCCTGGCAGAGCTCTGAGGTCCTCCAACCAACGTTTGTTGGAAGTGCCCAGGTCAAGGCAGAAGCGCTGGGGTGACCGAGCCTTTTCAGTTGCCGGCCCCAGGCTCTGGAATAAGCTCCCCTGTGAATTACGCACCATCTCTGACCTTGGCCTTTTTAAATCTAAAATTAAAACTTATTTATTCAGGGTGGCTTTTAATACCCAGTAGTGTGGCGACACTTTTTATACTTGATGTTTTTATATGTTCATATGTTTTATTCTTGTTTTATTTTGTTGTATGTTATGTAAAGCACTTTGGTTCCCCTTGAGGTCGATGTAAGGTGCTATACAAATAAAGTTTACATTACATTACATTACACTATTCACCACCCTGCAGTTATTATTATCCTGTGCTATGCATTCATTGGCTGATCTGGAATGGTCTTTTTTGTTATAATCATTGAAGCTGCTTGTGGCTGTCAATCTGTTTCTAAACGACTTAAAGTCATGCAAAGTTAACCGATCCGACCCGTAAGATCCCAAAAATTTTGCAGTTTAGGCCTCCGCTACGCGGGGGCCCCTTTGGGCTCAGAACCCATAAGGGATTACACCTGCCGACGCCCCTGGTGATTGGTGACAGTGAAAGTTACGGAAGAGAAAATGAGCGAGTGTTGAAATAAAGACAGTAATGTACCAGATATAATGCTATTTTAGCAGAAAACAAGTTTTAGACAAAAAAGTTGGAGAAGATCTGAGCCTGCACGCCGTGCAGCAGCGACAGACCGCAACACCAGGAAGTGACACGTTGCGTTACCCAAAGAGAAGCAAGCACGAAGAGGATGGGATTTGAACCCATGCGTGCAGAGCACAATGGATTAGCAATCCATCGCCTTAACCACTCGGCCACCTCGTCTAGTGCTCATTAATTTGGTCCCTAATCAATTACTGCTAATTTAATTAGGCCTACTCAACTCGTCATCATTCAACTACTCCTTATTAAATAGCCCTCATTCATCTCACCCTTATTTAACTCGTCCTTGCTCATCTAAAACTCATTCAACAAGTCCATACTCAACTAGCCCTCATTCAACTCTTCTTTATTCAATTAGTCCTTACTCAACTAGTCCCAATTCAACGATTACTTGTTTAACTAGCCATTATTCAACTAGTCCTCATTAAACTAGTCATCAATGATGCAGTTCAACTAGACATCAATGTGTGCTGTCTACACCTGTTTATATAGTGGTCTCTGTAGTCCAACAACTAACTAGGGGCCTGTACTACGAAGCAAGTTCAACATACCCAGGATATCTTTTCCTTATCCAGATTCATTAACCCGGACAATTGCAATCACGCTAAGCGGTCACACGACGGTGGTTATCAACTCGGTATATCAACCCAGGTTTCTCCAATCTGGATATGAGCGCGTGCACATAAAAGGGGCGGTGTTTTCAGCGCATGACCAATCGCAAGCATGGAGAAGTCCGCTGTCAGAGCCGCTTATTTCAGTAGCGAAGAGCAAACAATAATTTTACGGAAATATGATGAGTATAGGCATATAATACAGGCAAAAAGCAACACAGTTGCAGCTGCAAAATGCAGGAAAGACAGCTGGCAAAAGATCGCTGACTGTATAAATGCGTAAGTTCATAGGGATATAAACATCACTGCCCCATCATTAGGGCATAAGTAGATCTGACTATAATTACAGTTGTCTATTCTGTTAAATGCATGTGTTGCTTAGATGTATTCGTATGGCGTGTATGAGAATTGTAGCCTCATTCCTTCAGCTGCAACCCCAGCGGAGTGAAACGCACATGGGAGCAAATAAAAAATAAATATAAAAACATAATTCAAAGCGGTAAGTAGGCTCACTTTCATATCTTAGAAGTACAACAAGTACAAGGCTTTAGTGTTTGTATCACTCTCTGTTTTAGTATGATATCAGTATACAAAAGCACAATGAAATAGCATTGACATTACTTGCAGCAAGCAGAAAAAAAAATGACAAGAAGAAGATCGGAGGGATCCTCTCACGATCCGCGCACCGAGCTCCACTGGATTCTCTTCGAAAGGGCATGCCATTTTCCAAGAGAGCTGATTGGTCAGTGGGCGGTGCTTTTATACCCGGCGATCTGTATCTCGAACATAACCTGCTCCGGAGCAGGTTAGCTGTTCAGCATAAGTTACCATGGCGATGTACCCCGGTAAGAAGTGAACCACCGTCGTAGTCCTGAAAACCCGGGGTTAAACCGGAAGTTACCTCGCTAACCCCAAATCCCGCTTCGTAGCACAGGCCCCAGGTGTAGACAGCACACATTGATGTCTAGTTGAACTGCATCATCGATGACTAGTTTAATGAGGACTAGTTGAATAATGGCTAGTTGAATAAGTGATCGTTGAATTGGGACTAGTTGAGTAAGGACTAATTGAATAAAGACGAGTTGAATGAGGGCTAGTTGAGTATGGACTTGTTGAATGAGTTTTAGATGAGCAAGGACGAGTTAAATAAGGGTGAGATGAATGAGGGCTATTTGATAAGGAGTAGTTGAATGATGACGAGTTTAGTAGGCACTAATTGAATTAGCAGTAATTGATTAGTGAACAAATTATTGAGCACTAGACGAGGTGGCCGAGTGGTTAAGGCGATGGATTGCTAATCCATTGTGCTCTGCACGCATGGGTTCAAATCCCATCCTCGTCGTGCTTGCTATTCCTGTGCTTTGAGTTGTACCTTGGAGTTACTATGAGGTGGTGGTTTCCCAACATGGCTGTGGCATGGTAGGTAACAGTCATATTTCCCTGTTCTTCATCCTTTCTTTTCTTTCTCACTCCTCTTCTTGCTCTAGCCACCTGTTTTTCAGCAGGTAGGTATTCTCTCTGAAAGGGCGGTTGTTCCTTGCCAGTGTTTATTTGACAGTTGTTTGCGTGTCATGTGATTGGTCTCTGGAAAGCACCTAGCTTGTATTGTATTCATGGTTTACTATATAAACAAAATGTAGCTTACATGTAATGCTAGTGAGAATCTTAGGTTATTTGAAGCAAAGACAGCATCCGGCCATGTTGGGATACCATCACCGCATAGTAACTCCAAGGAACACCTCAAAGCACAGGACAAGCAAGCACGACGAGGATGGGATTTGAACCCATGCGTGCAGAGCACAATGGATTAGCAATCCATCGCCTTAACCACTCGGCCACCTCGTCTAGTGCGCATTAATCCAGTCCCCAATTACTGCTAATTCAAATAGTGCCTACTCAACTTGTCATCATTCAACTACTCCTTATCAAATAGCCCTCATTCATCTCACCCTTATTTAACTCGTCCTTGCTCATCTAAAACTCATTCAACAAGTCCATACTCAACTAGCCCTCATTCAACTCGTCTTTATTCAATTAGTCCTTACTCAACTAGTCCCAATTCAACGATTACTTATTTAACTAGCCATTATTCAACTAGTCCTCATTAAACTAGTCATCAATGATGCAGTTCAACTAGACATCAATGTGTGCTGTCTACACCTGTTTATATAGTGGTCTCTGTAGTCCAACAACTAACAGTCATATTTACATAGAACTGTTAGTTCTCTTGTTAATGGTTCATTAATACTAATATATCTGCACTTGTTTTACCTTTGACAACATATCGCTGTTTCAACTTTCCCTGTTCTTCATCCTTTCTTTTCTATCTCACTCCTCTTCTTGCTCTAGCCACCTGTTTTTCAGCAGGTAGGTCTTCTCTCTGAAAGGGGGGTTGTTCCTTGCCAGTGTTTATTTGACAGTTGTTTGGGGGTCATGCGATTGGTCTCTGGAAAGCACCTAGCTTGTATTGTATTCATGCTTTACTATATAATCAAAATGAAGCTTACAGGTAATGCTACTGAGCATCTTAGGTTATTAGAGGCAAAGACAGCATCCGGCCATGTTGGGATACCACCACCGAATAGTAACTCCAAGGAACACCTCGAAGCACAGGAGAAACAAGCACGACTAGGATGGGATTTGAACCCATGCGTGCAGAGCACAATGGATTAGCAATCCATCGCCTTAACCACTCGGCCACCTCGTCTAGTCGTCGTTAACCTAGTCAAATAGCCCTCATTTAACTTATTTAACTCGTCCTTGCTCAACTAGCCCTCATTCAACTCGTCTTTATTCAATTAGTCCTTACTCAACTAGTCGCAATTTAACGATTACTTATTTAACTGGCCATTATTCAGCTAGTCCTCATTAAACATCAATGATGCAGTTCAACTAGACATCAATGTGTGCTGTCTACACCTGTTTATCAAAGTAGGAGTCGGGGAGTGAACGCAGTGGACGCAACAGATTACCGCGTTTGCAATGTAACATTACCAGTACAGCATCATTAACTACAGCTAGAAAAGTTACTTTACTTAGCAGATAAAGTAACGTTAGCTGAGCATTAGCTCGCCAGCTCTACTTACCATTCTTTGTGCAACTTCAGATGTCGAACGAAGTTGGAAGTTGTTTCCTCTCCGTCTGTGATCTTCGACCTGCATGTTTTGCACACCGCAATTTCTTCTTCTTCTTCTTCTTTTTGTTCACCACCTCATAGTTTTTGTACCCAAACGAAATTATCTTCGGTATCATTTTTGCAAACCGGCACTTTGGTTACCATTTCTTCGTCATTGGTTGTCCTGCAATTTGATTGGATGCTGTCGCAACGTGGATCTAATTTGATTGGATGCTTTGCCAGCTCGCACACACACAAATGCATACACACGCACACACACACGCACACACACACACACACACACACACACACACACACACACACACACACACACACACACACACACACACACACACACACACACACACACACACACACACACACACAGAGCGTGTTCGTTATTAACATACTTTTTAATCTTTGTGTTTTGGTGAAAGTAGCAAGTCTTCTCAAGTTCAAGTCGAGTTGCAAGTCTTAACATTTTGTCAAGTCGAGTCTAAAGTCATCAAATTCATGACTCGAGTCTAGCTCGAGTCCACACCTCTGGAGATTACTCTGTTCATGGTGTCGTGGTGGCGTGGTTTCAATCTCCTGTGTGTTAGCCGTCTCGGCCTGTGAGGAGCAGAGCTGTCAACTCACCGGTCAGTTCTTCTCGTAAAGCTTGTATGTCCGCGGTTGTCTGCGCGCGGAGAGACTCAATGTCATTTTTAACTCCTTGAGACGATGCCATGATTTCAGCCTTTATCTGTGTCAGCACCGCTTCTCTGGAAGTTTGAAGTTCCTCTCGGAGCATCTGCAGGGAGAGAGCGGCCTCAGAGACAGGTGTCTTGCCTTGTGGGGTCGCTGCTGCTCTGTCGGCCATGTTGAGGCTGCCTCGTGTGAACGGAGTTATATATTGCTGTAACTGTGTCCCTTGTTGTTTCCCTTTTCGTGCGGGCATATCAAAGTTCTGTTACCAATAGGGAGCGGAGACCGGACCAGGATGAGCGGTTTTTAATGGATAATTATCCTCATTATCATATTCAATTGTATGTATTTGAGGGAGGATTGAGCGGAATGTTGTGCTCCCGCATGTGCGCTCAAATCCACGTTTATTGTGATGTTCAAAGAAACGTGCATTGATTTGGGCGTACGCACAGTTTTGAAAAACGCAAGAATTACACGCACGGATTCACATTGAAATCCACGCACTCTTTGTACATGAGGCCCCTGGTCCAGTCGGTGGTAGAGAGGGTGAAGGGAGAAGGTCACTGGCATCTGACCCAGAATCACTATTGACAGCTCCTGAAAAGCCATGGTAGACCCAGAACAAACATGAGGACAACGTTAATTTGGTTACAGGCAATAATCTGATTGCTGTTGTCCATCTAAATATAGTTTATGGTCGGGATACTCCACCTACCTTAATGTGAT
Organism: Cololabis saira; assembly: GCF_033807715.1. Classification (NCBI taxonomy): domain Eukaryota; kingdom Metazoa; phylum Chordata; class Actinopteri; order Beloniformes; family Belonidae; genus Cololabis; species Cololabis saira. Next base: position 34,891,597 of record NC_084609.1, on the reverse strand, counting down.
TATCTTTTGACTTACTTGACTCTTTGCCCCGTCTGGAGCATAGGGCCTCAGTTAGGTGTCGCTGTGTGATTATCACTTAATGAAAATACTAACTTGATTAGTTTAATGTTGCTATTTACATATACATTTCTTAATGCAACTCTTTCCTCCATCTGGTTATGTTGGGAGTATTGTGGTCCATGTAAACGTAGTCAGTTGGAGCATCAGCTGAGGTAAGAATGGTTCCTTGGAGTCAGACCACAGCAGCTGTGTGTCGTTAGCCCGTTAAGCTGTGGTTGGTCAGAACTGGTCCCTGGCAACATTAAAAAACTCTCAGCTATGCTGACTTCTTTACTTCTGACTTTCATTATGAAGACTGCAGGCTTCTTCCTGAGGTTTGGTACAGTCTTGGTTGGAAGCAACTGTTTCCAGCCGGTTCTAGAAGTTTCTGATGTTGTGTTCTTGTTTTTCAGGGCTTCCCTCTGTGTGTTGTTGATTGTGGAGTCATGTGGGATGCATTTGAAGGGTAGGCTATGATTTGCTGAAGACATGGCATGTGTAGTTGTATCACACTCAGCTTAAATCTTCTGTTTTCTGTCCCCAGGATCAAAATCTCACCAACAGAGTGGTGGTGGCAGCGGTGCTGGTGGCAACTTTGCCTCCTACCAGGGAGCACCCACAGGTCGCTCAGCACCAGTACTCTACAGTGCCCCTAGACTGGTATCTGCACCAGTATTTGTCCAAAACCCTAACCCCCCTCAGCTTGTTGGCTACACAACTCCAGTAGGGAGCAGCCTGGACTCGGCTGCACCTGCTGTGGGATACTATGTCGGTACTGGGTCACTTGTGCCCCTTCAGGCAGGCGCTGTCGGTACTGGGTCTGCTTTGCCCCTTCAGGCAGGAGCTGTCGGTACTGGGTCACTTGTGCCCCTTCAGGCAGGAGCTGTCGGTACTGGGTCACTTGTGCCCCTTCAGGCAGGAGCTGTCGGTACTGGGTCACTTGTGCCCCTTCAGGCAGGAGCTGCCGGTACTGGGTCACTTGTGCCCCTTCAGCCTGGCTATGTTGTCTCTGGTTCTTCTGTACCATTTCAAGCAGGAGCTGTTGGTTCAGGAACGGCTGGAGCTGGTCAGTCTTGGCTACCAAATAAGTCTGATGCATGGTACTAGTCTTGTGGTTGGGTACTGTATCCTGACTTGTTTCTCCACAGAAACCGAGTGGACTGTTCCTCCCCGAAGCTTGACTGATGCAGCAGATGATGCCCAGACCATGGATGCCAGTGACTTTCTCCCATCACCCCCTCTACCACCACCTGAACCGAGCTTCCAGTCAGGAGAAGCTGCCAGTGTTATGAGGGAAGCTGAACTTGGCAACTTCCAGCGGCAGACGGAAGAATTTGGCTATCCAGCTGACCAACTGGGCCAAGGACAGCAGGGATTCACAAGTGTGGTGGTTCCCCAGTTTGGTGTGGGTGGTTTCTCGGCTTCCCCCAATCCAGACTTTGACTTCAAACTCCTGTATGGCCTGTACCCTCCTGGCACCCAGACTACCTTCAGCCAGCACCATGAGAAGGGCAAAGACTACTCACAGGCCGTCCACTACTTGACAGAGCATGTTTCTGATGACCATGGTTCTGTGCAGCAGAAAAAGCTCTTCCAAGCTGCCTCCTAGACTTCTGCAGGAAATGCTTAGGTGTCTCAAGGCTGGCAGAAATATGTCATCTGCATAAAAGATTCTGATCAGCTTTGGCCAATAAAGATTTTAACTCGTACGTGGCTTTGTGGAATGCTTATTTATAATAAAGGTGATACAATGCTGTTGACTGATGTAAACCAAAATTAACAATGTAAAATGCAGTTGTAGGTTACTCTTCCGAAAGAACAGGAGTCCCGCAACATCAGTCAGTTCAGGAGCATTGCACTCCTAAACGTCGAGGGAAAGGTCTTTTTTGGAGTCATGGCCAAGAGGCTAACATCTTACCTCCCAGAGAATGACTACATCGACACCAGCTGCCAGAAAGCAGGAGTGCCAGGCTTCCCAGGATGCGTGGAACATTCTTCAATGATTTGGGGGCAGATCCAGAGAGCCAAGCAGGAGAAGAGGGACCTCCATGTGGTGTGGCTTTACCTCACCAACGCTTATGGATCTGTCCCCCACAAGCTCATCCAGTTTGCATTGGAGTTCTTCCACGTACCTGATTCGATCAACAACCTGGTAACCAGCTACTTTAGGGACTTCCAGATGTGTTTCAGCCTCCAAGACTTCACAACAGGATGGCAGCGCCTGGAAGTTGGCATTGCAATGGGGTGCGCCATCTCCCCAGTCTTGTTTGTCATCCTCCACGGAGCCCGGCAGACCAGAGGAGGAATAAGGCTCCAGACAGGGCAGAAGCTACCACCGCTTCGTAGCTATATGGACGATGTGACTCTGGTGTTGCAGACAGCCCCATGCACAAGAAGGTGCCTGAAAAGGCTAGACGAGCTGGTGACATGGGCAAGGATGAGGATAAAACCCTCCAAATCACGGAGCCTCTCCTTGCGCAAAGGCACCAGGAATGACGGTACCATCTTTGTCGCAGGAGGCGAGCAAATCCCTCTACTGGCCAACCAGTCCATCCGAAGCCTGGGAAGGCAGTACAGTGCCGATCTGTCGGACAAGCACGCAGGCAAGGCTGTACGGAAGCAACTCTCAGAAGGCCTGGCGAGCATTAACAACCAGCTCCCCGGAAAGTACAAATTGTGGTGCTACAACTTCACTTTGTACCCGAGGGTCCTGTGGCCACTGAAGATGTGTGACATTCCGTCCTCCACAGTCAACGGGTTGGATAGGCTCGCCAACTCCTACATCCGGAAGTGGCTGGGTCTTCCGCGTGGCTTCTCCGACACAGGCTTATTTGGGGCGACTTCGCTGCAGCTGCCCATCCAGTCAATCACCCTGGGCTACAAGCAGGAAAAGGCGAGGTTGGTCCTTGAACTAAAAGAATCCTCGGATCCCACTGTGAGGAGTGCACTTGTCCCCACCCGAACAGGTCGGAAGTGGCAAGCAGGCCCAGAGGTAGACAGGGCCATTGGCAGACTCCAACACCAGGAGATAGTCGGCGGGACGCAAGCAGGGAGAGCGGGGCTTGGATGGGGAGAGTCCCCACGCTTGTGGTCCAAGGCCACGAAGAGGGAACGGAGAGCCATGGTTGTGGAGGAAGTGTCAAGGGCAAATCAGGAGCAGTACACCATCAAGGCTGTGTCGCAAGGTCGCCAAGGAAGATGGACCAGGTGGGAAGGCACCATCAAGAGACCCCTTAGCTGGGCTGACCTGTGGAAGATGCCACAAGCCAGACTCAGCTTTCTGCTCAGGGCAACCTACGACACCTTGCCATGCCCCAGAAACCTCCACCAGTGGTTTGGCAAGGAAGAGAGCTGTCCCCTCTGCAGTGCATCCAATGCCAGCCTACAGCATCTACTGTCGGGCTGCAAGGCTGCGCTGGGGCAGGGGCGCTATAGGTGGCGGCACGACCAAGTCCTGTCAAAGCTGGCTGAAGTCCTTGAGAACCGCAGACGGGAGGCCAACAACCATCCCACAAGCAAACAGCTGCCCGTCAGGTTCGTTAGGCCAGGAGAAGGAAGCAGAGTCACCTGCCAACGAGGCCCCCGGAGCGTTATTTCTCAGGCAAGGGACTGGAGCATGAGGGCTGATATCGGCAAACAGCTACAGTTCCCCCGCGAGATCTCCATCACATCGCTCCGGCCAGACATCGTCCTATGGTCTTCTGCGACCAAGTCTGTTGAGCTCGTAGAGCTCACCATCCCCTGGGAGGAGGGAGTCCCAGCTGCATACGAGCGGAAAGCAGCCAAATATGCTGACTTGGCTGCCGAGTGCAGGGAGGCAGGCTGATCCACTGCTATCTACCCGGTGGAGGTAGGCTGTCGGGGCTTCGTCGGTACGTCAACGACGAGGCTGCTACAGGAGTTAGGAACAACGGGAGCTGAGCTCCGAAGGGAAACCAAGGCCCTCGCTGCGGAAGCGGAGAAAGGAAGTTTCTGGCTGTGACTGAGGAGAAGGGACAAGATTTGGGGGTCTAAGCAATAGCGTGGGTAAGCTGCAGGGGGTGGCAGGGAGACGTCCCTGCTACCGCTCCGCCACCAGGAGGTGTTCCGGGGTTAAAGCGAGTGAAACTCCGATGAGCGGTGGTCCCCGGCTGATGACCCTGCAGCTGAACTAGGGCGCTGTAGGAGGCGCGTCAGGCACGTTTGCCCAGCAGGATTAACACCTACCTGTACAATCAATTCCTCCCCACATCAATGCGTGTCCTGAAAGTCTGACATTACAAGCCATATCCTGAGGTTGGTAGCATTGCTGTGCAGTCTAAGCATGGATGCTGCTTAGACCTTCACTTGCAGAAGGTTGGCGGGGCCTCCACATGGCCATGGTTCCTGGGGAAAGTGCTGTAGACCAATATGGGACTGCTTAGAAATGCCCACATTGCGGCTTTTTAAAAGGTGGGTTTGTGGGACATGACTAAGCAAGAATCTTAAACTAGTCATCGATGATGCAGTTCAACTAGACATCAATGTGTGCTGTCTACACCTGTTTATATAGTGGTCTCTGTAGTCCAACAACTAACAGTCATATTTACATAGAACTGTTAGTTCTGCTGTTAATGGTTCATTAAAACTAATATATCTGAACTTGTTTTACCTTTCCCTGTTCTTCATCCTTTCTTTTCTATCTCACTCCTCTTCTTGCTCTAGCCACCTGTTTTTCAGCAGGTAGGTCTTCTCTCTGAAAGAGGGGTTGTTCCTTGCCAGTGTTTATTTGACAGTTGTTTGGGAGTCATGCGATTGGTCTCTGGAAAGCACCTAGCTTGTATTGTATTTATGCTTTACTATATAAACAAAATGTAGCTTACAGGAAATGCTACTGAGCATCTTAAGTTATTCAAAGCAAAGATAACAGCTGGCCATGCTGGGAAACCACCACCGCATAGTAACTCCAAGGAACACCTCAAAGCACAGGAGAAGCAAGCCCGACAAGGATGGGATTTGAACCCATGCGTGCAGAGCACAATGGATTAGCAATCCATCGCCTTAACCACTCGGCCACCTCGTCTAGTGCTCGCTAATCTAGTCCCTAATCAATTACTGCTAATTCAATTAGTGCCTACTCAACCCGTGATCATTCAACCAATCTTTATCAAATAGCCCTCAATCATCTCACCCTTATTTAACTCGTCCTTGCTCATCTAAAACTCATTCAACAAGTCCATACTCAACTAGCCCTCATTCAACTCTTCTTTATTCAATTAGTCCTAACTCAACTAGTCCCAATTCAACGATTACTTATTTAACTAGCCATTATTCAACTAGTCCTCATCAAACTAGTCATCGATGATGCAGTTCAACTAGACATCAATTTGTGCTGTCTACACCTGTCTATATAGTGGTCTCTCTAGTCCAACAACTAACAGTCATATTTACATAGAACTGTTAGTTCTCCTGTTAATGGTTCATTAATACTAATATATCTGCACTTGTTTTACCTTTGACAACATATCGGTGTCTCACCTTTCCCTGTTCTTCATCCTTTCTTTTCTATCTCACTCCTCTTCTTGCTCTAGCCACCTGTTTTTCAGCAGGTAGGTCTTATCTCTGAAAGGGGGGTTGTTCTTTGCCATTGTTTATTTGACAGTTGTTTGGGGGTCATGCGATTGCTCTCTGGAAAGCACCGAGCTTGTATTGTATTGATGCTTTACTATATAAACAAAATGTAGCTTACAGGTAATGCTAGTTAGCATCTTTAGTTATTTCAAACAAAGACAGCATCCAGCCATGTTGGGGTACCACCACCACATAGTAAATCCAAGGAACACCTCAAAGCACAGAAGAAGCAAGCACGACGAGGATGGGATTTGAACCCATGCGTGCAGAGCACAATGGATTAGCAATCCATCGCCTTAACCACTCGGCCACCTCGTCTAGTGCTCGTTAATCTAGTACCTAATCAATTACTGCTAATTCAATTAGTGCCTACTCAACTCGTCATCATTCAACTACTCCTTATCAAATAGCCCTCATTCATCTCACCCTTATTTAACTCGTCCTTGCTCATCTAAAACTCATTCAACAAGTCCATACTCAACTAGCCCTCATTCAACTCTTCTTTATTCAATTAGTCCTTAATACACTAGTCCCAAATCAACGATTACTTGTTTAACTAGCCATTATTCAACTAGTCCTCGTTAAACTAGTCATCGATGATGCAGTTCAACTAGACATCAATGTGTGCTGTCTACACCTGTTTATATAGTGGTCTCTGTAGTCCAACAACTAACAGTCATATTTACATAGAACTGTTAGTTCTGCTGTTAATGGTTCATTAAAACTAATATATCTGAACTTGTTTTACCTTTCCCTGTTCTTCATCCTTTCTTTTCTATCTCACTCCTCTTCTTGCTCTAGCCACCTGTTTTTCAGCAGGTAGGTCTTCTCTCTGAAAGAGGGGTTGTTCCTTGCCAGTGTTTATTTGACAGTTGTTTGGGAGTCATGCGATTGGTCTCTGGAAAGCACCTAGCTTGTATTGTATTTATGCTTTACTATATAAACAAAATGTAGCTTACAGGAAATGCTACTGAGCATCTTAAGTTATTCAAAGCAAAGATAACAGCTGGCCATGCTGGGAAACCACCACCGCATAGTAACTCCAAGGAACACCTCAAAGCACAGGAGAAGCAAGCCCGACAAGGATGGGATTTGAACCCATGCGTGCAGAGCACAATGGATTAGCAATCCATCGCCTTAACCACTCGGCCACCTCGTCTAGTGCTCGCTAATCTAGTCCCTAATCAATTACTGCTAATTCAATTAGTGCCTACTCAACCCGTGATCATTCAACCAATCTTTATCAAATAGCCCTCAATCATCTCACCCTTATTTAACTCGTCCTTGCTCATCTAAAACTCATTCAACAAGTCCATACTCAACTAGCCCTCATTCAACTCTTCTTTATTCAATTAGTCCTAACTCAACTAGTCCCAATTCAACGATTACTTATTTAACCAGCCATTATTCAACTAGTCCTCATCAAACTAGTCATCGATGATGCAGTTCAACTAGACATCAATTTGTGCTGTCTACACCTGTCTATATAGTGGTCTCTCTAGTCCAACAACTAACAGTCATATTTACATAGAACTGTTAGTTCTCCTGTTAATGGTTCATTAATACTAATATATCTGCACTTGTTTTACCTTTGACAACATATCGGTGTCTCACCTTTCCCTGTTCTTCATCCTTTCTTTTCTATCTCACTCCTCTTCTTGCTCTAGCCACCTGTTTTTCAGCAGGTAGGTCTTATCTCTGAAAGGGGGGTTGTTCTTTGCCATTGTTTATTTGACAGTTGTTTGGGGGTCATGCGATTGCTCTCTGGAAAGCACCGAGCTTGTATTGTATTGATGCTTTACTATATAAACAAAATGTAGCTTACAGGTAATGCTAGTTAGCATCTTTAGTTATTTCAAACAAAGACAGCATCCAGCCATGTTGGGGTACCACCACCACATAGTAAATCCAAGGAACACCTCAAAGCACAGAAGAAGCAAGCACGACGAGGATGGGATTTGAACCCATGCGTGCAGAGCACAATGGATTAGCAATCCATCGCCTTAACCACTCGGCCACCTCGTCTAGTGCTCGTTAATCTAGTACCTAATCAATTACTGCTAATTCAATTAGTGCCTACTCAACTCGTCATCATTCAACTACTCCTTATCAAATAGCCCTCATTCATCTCACCCTTATTTAACTCGTCCTTGCTCATCTAAAACTCATTCAACAAGTCCATACTCAACTAGCCCTCATTCAACTCTTCTTTATTCAATTAGTCCCTAATACACTAGTCCCAAATCAACGATTACTTGTTTAACTAGCTATTGTTCAACTAGTCCTCATTAAACTAGTCATCGATGATGCAGTTCAACTAGACATCAATGTGTGCTGTCTACACCTGTTTATATATTGGTCTCTGTAGTCCAACAACTAACAGTCATATTTACATAGAACTGTTAGTTCTGCTGTTAATGGTTCATTAATACTAATATATCTGCACTTGTTTTACCTTTGACAACATATCGGTGTCTCACCTTTCCCTGTTCTTCATCCTTTCTTTTCTATCTCACTCCTCTTCTTGCTCTAGCCACCTGTTTTTCAGCAGGTAGGTCTTCTCTCTGAAAGGGGGGTTGTTCCTTGCCAGTGTTTATTTGACAGTTGTTTGGGAGTCATGCGATTGGTCTCTGGAAAGCACCTAGCTTGTATTGTATTCATGCTTTACTATATAAACAAAATGTAGCTTACAGGTAATGCTACTGAGCATCTTAAGTTATTTGAAGCAAAGATATCAGCCAGCCATGCTGGGAAACCACCACCGCATAGTAACTCCAAGGAACACCTCCAAGCACAGGAGAAGCAAGCCCGACGAGGATGGGATTTGAACCCATGCGTGCAGAGCACAATGGATTAGCAATCCATCGCCTTAACCACTCGGCCACCTCGTCTAGTGCTCGTTAATCTAGTCCCTAATCAATTACTGCTAATTCAATTAGTGCCTACTCAATCCGTGATCATTCAACCAATCTTTATCAAATAGCCCTCATTCATTTAACCCTTATTTAACTCGTCCTTGCTCATCTAAAACTCATTCAACAAGTCCATACTCAACTAGCCCTCATTCAACTCTTCTTTATTCAATTAGTCCTTACTCAACTAGTCCCAATTCAACGATTACTTATTTAACTAGCCATTATTCAACTAGTCCTCATCAAACTAGTCATCGATGATGCAGTTCAACTAGACATCAATTTGTGCTGTCTACACCTGTTTATATAGTGGTCTCTCTAGTCCAACAACTAACAGTCATATTTACATAGAACTGTTAGCTCTCCTGTTAATGGTTCATTAATACTAATATATCTGCACTTGTTTTACCTTTGACAACATATCGGTGTCTCACCTTTCCCTGTTCTTCATCCTTTCTTTTCTATCTCACTCCTCTTCTTGCTCTAGCCATCTGTTTTTCAGCAGGTAGGTCTTATCTCTGAAAGGGGGGTTGTTCCTTGCCATTGTTTATTTGACAGTTGTTTGGGGGTCATGCGATTGCTCTCTGGAAAGCACCTAGCTTGTATTGTATTGATGCTTTACTATATAAACAAAATGTAGCTTACAGGTATACTAGTTAGCATCTTTAGTTATTTCAAACAAAGACAGCATCCGGCCATGTTGGGATACCACCACCACATAGTAAATCCAAGGAACACCTCAAAGCACAGAAGAAGCAAGCACGACAAGGATGGGATTTGAACCCATGCGTGCAGAGCACAATGGATTAGCAATCCATCGCCTTAACCACTCGGCCACCTCGTCTAGTGCTCGTTAATCTAGTACCTAATCAATTACTGCTAATTCAATTAGTGCCTACTCAACTCGTCATCATTCAACTACTCCTTATCAAATAGCCCTCATTCATCTCACCCTTATTTAACTCGTCCTTGCTCATCTAAAACTCATTCAACAAGTCCATACTCAACTAGCCCTCATTCAACTCTTCTTTATTCAATTAGTCCTTAATACACTAGTCCCAAATCAACGATTACTTGTTTAACTAGCCATTATTCAACTAGTCCTCGTTAAACTAGTCATCGATGATGCAGTTCAACTAGACATCAATGTGTGCTGTCTACACCTGTTTATATAGTGGTCTCTGTAGTCCAACAACTAACAGTCATATTTACATAGAACTGTTAGTTCTGCTGTTAATGGTTCATTAAAACTAATATATCTGAACTTGTTTTTCCTTTCCCTGTTCTTCATCCTTTCTTTTCTATCTCACTCCTCTTCTTGCTCTAGCCACCTGTTTTTCAGCAGGTAGGTCTTCTCTCTGAAAGAGGGGTTGTTCCTTGCCAGTGTTTATTTGACAGTTGTTTGGGAGTCATGCGATTGGTCTCTGGAAAGCACCTAGCTTGTATTGTATTTATGCTTTACTATATAAACAAAATGTAGCTTACAGGAAATGCTACTGAGCATCTTAAGTTATTCAAAGCAAAGATAACAGCTGGCCATGCTGGGAAACCACCACCGCATAGTAACTCCAAGGAACACCTCAAAGCACAGGAGAAGCAAGCCTGACAAGGATGGGATTTGAACCCATGCGTGCAGAGCACAATGGATTAGCAATCCATCGCCTTAACCACTCGGCCACCTCGTCTAGTGCTCGCTAATCTAGTCCCTAATCAATTACTGCTAATTCAATTAGTGCCTACTCAACCCGTGATCATTCAACCAATCTTTATCAAATAGCCCTCAATCATCTCACCCTTATTTAACTCGTCCTTGCTCATCTAAAACTCATTCAACAAGTCCATACTCAACTAGCCCTCATTCAACTCTTCTTTATTCAATTAGTCCTAACTCAACTAGTCCCAATTCAACGATTACTTATTTAACTAGCCATTATTCAACTAGTCCTCATCAAACTAGTCATCGATGATGCAGTTCAACTAGACATCAATTTGTGCTGTCTACACCTGTCTATATAGTGGTCTCTCTAGTCCAACAACTAACAGTCATATTTACATAGAACTGTTAGTTCTCCTGTTAATGGTTCATTAATACTAATATATCTGCACTTGTTTTACCTTTGACAACATATCGGTGTCTCACCTTTCCCTGTTCTTCATCCTTTCTTTTCTATCTCACTCCTCTTCTTGCTCTAGCCACCTGTTTTTCAGCAGGTAGGTCTTATCTCTGAAAGGGGGGTTGTTCTTTGCCATTGTTTATTTGACAGTTGTTTGGGGGTCATGCGATTGCTCTCTGGAAAGCACCGAGCTTGTATTGTATTGATGCTTTACTATATAAACAAAATGTAGCTTACAGGTAATGCTAGTTAGCATCTTTAGTTATTTCAAACAAAGACAGCATCCAGCCATGTTGGGGTACCACCACCACATAGTAAATCCAAGGAACACCTCAAAGCACAGAAGAAGCAAGCAAGACGAGGATGGGATTTGAACCCATGCGTGCAGAGCACAATGGATTAGCAATCCATCGCCTTAACCACTCGGCCAACTCGTCTAGTGCTCGTTAATCTAGTACCTAATCAATTACTGCTAATTCAATTAGTGCCTACTCAACTCGTCATCATTCAACTACTCCTTATCAAATAGCCCTCATTCATCTCACCCTTATTTAACTCGTCCTTGCTCATCTAAAACTCATTCAACAAGTCCATACTCAACTAGCCCTCATTCAACTCTTCTTTATTCAATTAGTCCCTAATACACTAGTCCCAAATCAACGATTACTTGTTTAACTAGCTATTGTTCAACTAGTCCTCATTAAACTAGTCATCGATGATGCAGTTCAACTAGACATCAATGTGTGCTGTCTACACCTGTTTATATATTGGTCTCTGTAGTCCAACAACTAACAGTCATATTTACATAGAACTGTTAGTTCTGCTGTTAATGGTTCATTAATACTAATATATCTGCACTTGTTTTACCTTTGACAACATATCGGTGTCTCACCTTTCCCTGTTCTTCATCCTTTCTTTTCTATCTCACTCCTCTTCTTGCTCTAGCCACCTGTTTTTCAGCAGGTAGGTCTTCTCTCTGAAAGGGGGGTTGTTCCTTGCCAGTGTTTATTTGACAGTTGTTTGGGAGTCATGCGATTGGTCTCTGGAAAGCACCTAGCTTGTATTGTATTCATGCTTTACTATATAAACAAAATGTAGCTTACAGGTAATGCTACTGAGCATCTTAAGTTATTCGAAGCAAAGATATCAGCCAGCCATGCTGGGAAACCACCACCGCATAGTAACTCCAAGGAACACCTCCAAGCACAGGAGAAGCAAGCCCGACGAGGATGGGATTTGAACCCATGCGTGCAGAGCACAATGGATTAGCAATCCATCGCCTTAACCACTCGGCCACCTCGTCTAGTGCTCGTTAATCTAGTCCCTTATCAATTACTGCTAATTCAATTAGTGCCTACTCAATCCGTGATCATTCAACCAATCTTTATCAAATAGCCCTCATTCATCTAACCCTTATTTAACTCGTCCTTGCTCATCTAAAACTCATTAAACAAGTCCATACTCAACTAGCCCTCATTCAACTCTTCTTTATTCAATTAGTCCTTACTGAACTAGTCCCAATTCAACGATTACTTATTTAACTAGCCATTATTCAACTAGTCCTCATCAAACTAGTCATCGATGATGCGGTTCAACTAGACATCAATGTGTGCTGTCTACACCTGTTTATATAGTGGTCTCTGTAGTCCAACAACTAACCAGGTAACAGTCATATTTACATAGCACTGTTAGTTCTCCTGTTAATGGTTCATTAATACTAATATATCTGCACTTGTTTTACCTTTGACAACATATCGGTGTTTCAACTTTCCCTGTTCTTCATCCTTTCTTTTCTATCTCACTCCTCACACACTTGTATTGATGCTTTACTATATAAACAAAATGTAGCTTACAGGTAATGCTAGTGAGAATCTTAGGTTATTGGAAGCAAAGACAGCCTCCGGCCATGTTGGGATACCACCACTGCATAGTAACTCCAAGGAACACCTTGAAGCACAGGAGAAGCAAGCACGACGAGGATGGGATTTGAACCCATGCGTGCAGAGCACAATGGATTAGCAATCCATCGCCTTAACCACTCGGCCACCTCGTCTAGTGCTCACTAATTTAGTCCCTTATCAATTACTGCTAATTCAATTAGTGCCTACTCAACTCGTCATCAGGGTTGCACATTCTCTGTCATTTCAGGGTCCTATGCTGCATTGCACTTGCAAAAGACCATATTGGCTAAAAGTCTGTCAGTCATTTGTGCACGATGGGGCCGTAGAATGATGCTGCCACGGCTGAAAACTCGCTCCACTGCAGCACTGGAGGCAGGCACCGCCAAGACTCTGATGGCCACTTGGAACAGTGAAGGAAGAGTCTTCATGTTCATTTCCCAGAACAAAAGAACATTCTGTCCTGCTGCTATGTCAAGGTAGTGACTTAGCTGTAGTGCTGGAGTGGTCCCCACATCCTTCTTCTGTCTATTATGGTATGCAGCAAACAGCCCTTCTCCTTGTCCAAGCTCTCCCTGTTCTTCGTCAATAAGAGGCACAGGTTGCCCTGTCCCTGCTGCATCTTGCAGGATCAGTTCTGGCAAACAAGCCCTTATTACCATTAGTGTGGGTGATGAAGTGTGTTAGACTGAAAAAAATATTATTGTTGCAATCAATAAGATCAGACTGTGAGGGGAAAAAAAGTTAAATCAAACTCAATAAAATTTACCTTTAACTCGTAGTGCCACCTCTGCCTTGACATCACGATTGACCAGCACATGGGGCTCCACCCACAACAGAGCAAAAGCTGGATCCAAGACAGCTGCTTTGAGGTAGACTGGGTCTGAAAAGGGGGCAGTGACCCCATCTTGTGTCCTGGCCACATTAATGAAGATTCCAAGAAATCTTTTGTTCAGGGATGCCTGGAGACTTCTGACCAGGCCGCTCAGGAAACGGACTTGAGGCTTCATCTTCCCTTTTTTTTTTTTTTTACCTTGTCTGCACACATATTAATGATTGATACCATGACGGTAGAAACCAAAGGTACATATATGTGCATTATTACTATATTTTATATAGTAATATGTGGGTGACGACATCCACTGCCAATCCAGGAAGCCGGAACACACGGAAACACGACCAAAACACGAACAGCA